>NC_092750.1:1342500-1477500 GCF_047496795.1 Chiloscyllium punctatum | reverse complement strand
AACAATAGGTCCATTATATTGAATGTTTCTCATGAAATAAAGAACCTTATCACAAATGTTGAAGTGTAGGAGTTATTCGCTGCTCTCGACAATGCAGCCTGTGGTGTCAGCATCAAACCAAAATAGAACATTAACTTCAGCAACAAGTTAAACAGGAAGGAAAGTCTGAAAGACTTATTGTTGTGTAGAACATTATATCATGGAAATTGTCCAGCTACCACTTGGAAAATGTCATACAATAATCAGACAATCCAAGCACTCGATCATCCAAGCTCCCCACACTCACTCCCTGCATCAATAGTACACAGTCACCATAGTGTGTACTATCCACACGGTGCCCTGTGGCAATTCACCAAGACAGTACCTTCCAAAACCTCACCCACTCCCACCATGAAACAACGCCATCCAAATGTTCCCCTCCACTGTCCCCCAGTGAGAGTCAGTGTCTGTGGGACTGTACCCCAGTGAGAGTCAGTGTCTGTGGGACTGTACCCCAGTGAGAGTCAGTGTGTGTGGGACTATACCCCAGTGAGAGTCTGTTTGTGTGGGACTGTACCCCAGTGAGAGTCTGTGTCTGTGGGACTGTCCCCCAGTGAGAGTCAGTGTCTGTGGGACTGTACCCCAGTGACAGTCAGTGTCTGTGGGACTGTACCCCAGTGAGAGTCAGTGTGTGTGGGACTATACCCCAGTGAGAGTCTGTTTGTGTGGGACTGTACCCCAGTGAGAGTCTGTGTGTGTGGGACTATACCCCAGTGAGAGTCAGTGTGTGTGGGACTATACCCCAGTGAGAGTCAGTGTGTGTGGGACTGTACCCCAGTGAGAGTCAGTGTGTGTGTGTGTGTGTGTGTGTGTGTGTGGGACTATATCCCAGTGAGAGTCAGTGTGTGTGGGGGACCCTGTACCCCAGTGAGAGTCAGTGTGTGTGGGACTGTACCCCAGTGAGAGTCTGTGTGTGTGTGTGGGACTGTACCCCAGTGAGAGTCAGTGTGTGTGTGGGACTGTATCCCAGTGAGAGTCTGTGTGTGTGGGACTATACCCCAGTGAGAGTCAGTGTGTGTGGGAGTGTACCTCATTGAGTGTCTGTGAGTGTGGGACTGTACCCCAGTGAGAGTCAGTGTATGTGACAGTTTGACAGTGCCATTAACAAGCTCTAAGGTATCATGGGTAATTATCCAGAGACAGGAAATGAAGTTGTCTTTTTTGGAGAGGGAGATTGTGTTTTGGAGAGTGTGTGTTTTGGAGAGTGTGTGATTTGGAGAGGGAGATTGTGTTTTGGAGATTGTGTGTTTTGGAGAGTGTGTGTTTTGGAGAGTGTGTGTTTTGGAGAGTGTGTGATTTGGAGAGGGAGATTGTGTTTTGGAGATTGTGTGTTTTGGAGAGTGTGTGTTTTGGAGAGTGAGTGTTTTGGAGAGTGTGTGGTTTGGAGAGTGTGTGATTTGGAGAGGGAGATTGTGTTTTGGAGAGTGTGTGTTTTGGAGATTGTGTGTTTTGGAGAGTATGTGTTTTGGAGATTGTGTGTTTTGGAGAGTGTGTTTTGGAGAGTGAGTGTTTTGGAGAGTGTGTGTTTTGGAGAGTGTGTGTTTTGGAGAGTGTGTGATTTGGAGAGGGAGATTGTGTTTTGGAGAGTGTGTGTTTTGGAGAGTGTGTGATTTGGAGAGGGAGATTGTGTTTTGGAGATTGTGTGTTTTGGAGAGTGTGTGTTTTGGAGAGTGTGTGTTTTGGAGATTGTGTGTTTTGGAGAGTGTGTGTTTTGGAGAGTGAGTGTTTTGGAGAGTGTGTGTTTTGGAGATTGTGTGTTTTGGAGAGTGTGTGTTTTGGAGAGTGTGTGTTTTGGAGAGTGTGTGATTTGGAGAGGGAGATTGTGTTTTGGAGAGTGTGTGTTTTGGAGATTGTGTGTTTTGGAGAGTGTGATTTGAAGAGGGAGATTGTGTTTTGGAGAGTGTGTTTTGGAGAGTGTGTGTTTTGGAGATTGTGTGTTTTGGAGAGTGTGTGTTTTGGAGAGTGAGTGTTTTGGAGAGTGTGTGTTTTGGAGAGTGTGTGATTTGGAGAGGGAGATTGTGTTTTGGAGAGTGTGTGTTTTGGAGATTGTGTGTTTTGGAGAGTGTGTTTTGGAGAGTGAGTGTTTTGGAGAGTGTGTGTTTTGGAGAGTGTATGTTTTGGAGAGTGTGTGTTTTGGAGATTGTGTGTTTTGGAGAGTGTGTGTTTTGGAGAGTGTGTGTTTTGGAGAGTGAGTGTTTTGGAGAGTGTGTTTTGGAGAGTGTGTGTTTTGGAGATTGTGTGTTTTGGAGAGTGTGTGTTTTGGAGATTGTGTGTTTTGGAGAGTGAGTGTTTTGGAGAGTGTGTGTTTTGGAGAGTGTGTGATTTGGAGAGGGAGATTGTGTTTTGGAGAGTGTGTGTTTTGGAGATTGTGTGTTTTGGAGAGTATGTGTTTTGGAGATTGTGTGTTTTGGAGAGTGTGTTTTGGAGAGTGAGTGTTTTGGAGAGTGTGTGTTTTGGAGAGTGTGTGTTTTGGAGAGTGTGTGTTTTGGAGATTGTGTGTTTTGGAGAGTGTGTGTTTTGGAGAGTGTGTGTTTTGGAGATTGTGTGTTTTGGAGAGTGTGTGTTTTGGAGAGTGTGTGATTTGGAGAGTGTGTGTTTTGGAGAGTGTGTGTTTTGGAGAGTGTGTGGTTTGGAGAGTGTGTGTTTTGGAGATTGTGTGTTTTGGAGAGTGTGTGTTTTGGAGAGTGTGTGTTTTGGAGATTGTGTGTTTTGGAGAGTGTGTGTTTTGGAGAGGGTGTGTTTTGGAGAGGGTGTGTTTTGGAGATTGTGTTTTGGAGAGTCTGTGTTTTGGAGAGTGTGTGGTTTGGAGAGTGTGTGTTTTGGAGAGGGAGATTGTGTTTTGGAGAGTGTGTGGTTTGGAGAGTGTGTGTTTTGGAGAGGGAGATTGTGTTTTGGAGAGTGTGTGGTTTGGAGAGTGTGTGGTTTGGAGAGTGTGTGTTTTGGAGAGTGTGTGTTTTGGAGAGGGAGATTGTGTTTTGGAGAGTGTGTGGTTTGGAGATTGTGTTTTGGAGAGTGTGTGTTCTCAGCCATAAGGAGTCTGGAAATGAAGATCGGGAGAAACTGTTCCCGCTGGTAAAAGGCTTGTTCACCAGTGGGTATGATCCAAGGCCATTGGCTGTAAATGGAATGGGAATGGGAAGATAATTGTTTTCACATCATGGATAGCTCTGATCTGGTGGATTAGCTCAGAGGGTGATGGAGGCAGGTTCACTGATGATTTTAACAGAGAATTGGTACCTGAAGAGAAAGGATTTGCAGAACTGTGAGGAAAAGGGCTGAATGGTCTCATTCTGTGGTTTACTGTTTGTGAGTTAATGATGTCCACCCCGAAAGGTTTAACGTGCCCTAGATGCTGTGTGACTGGTATTTCATATAGGACAACACAATTAGTGTACAGAGAGTAAGTGAATCTCATCAATCCAGGCCGAAAGCAGTGAATTCTCCTATCCACGGGGAGCTGTGTCATCACTAACAAGATTACTGAGCGGCTGACAACTTCACAGGAAGATTAATGTGATGCTGTCGAAGAAGTCATAAGTCTTTGTGCCAGACTTGTCTTCTCCCAGGTTTCAGCATCTATTTTCAGATCACTTCAGTCTGCAGTTAATGCAGAATCTTCACTGATTCAATGATAAAGACATCTTCAGTTCCATCGTCATGGTAATGACACTTCACCGGGTCATTGTAATGGCAGAGATTGCACGGAGTTATTGTGTCTTCATCAGAAGAGGATTTGAGTGCAGGAGCAGTGAAATCTTGCCTGAGTTGTACAGCAGCTTGGTTCGACAGCACCTGGAGTACTGTGTGGAGTTTTAGTCGCCTTATCTCAGGAGAGGTATTATTACCATCGAGGGAGGCTCACTCACTGGATCCCGGGATGGTTGGTCTGTCCTCTGAAGAGAGATTGGGCCTGGAGTCTCGAGAGTTTTGAAGAATAATAGGTGACCCCAATGAAAGGTACAAAATATTTATTATAGGGAGCAATTGGGACGAGATTGCCCCCTGGTTTGGGAGTCTGGAGTCGGGGGGGCAGTTTAAAAATAGGGAAGATGCCACTTCTGTCTGAGACAATAAGAATTGTTTTACTCAAAGGGCCGTGAATGTTTGTAATTGTTTCTGAGTGAGCACTGTGGAAGCTCAGTCTTTGAGCCTGTTTCATAGAAGCTTGTTTCAATCATTGTTGCTCGGATTCCAATTCTTGGGCAAAAGCACACACAAATTATTTATGAATTGCGTTTGATGAACTCCA
Source organism: Chiloscyllium punctatum (assembly GCF_047496795.1). Lineage (NCBI taxonomy): Eukaryota > Metazoa > Chordata > Chondrichthyes > Orectolobiformes > Hemiscylliidae > Chiloscyllium > Chiloscyllium punctatum. The sequence continues at coordinate 1,473,212 of NC_092750.1, read as the reverse complement.
GGGAATTATATTTACACCGTTATATTACATTGGAACTGAAGTAGGCCCCATCCCATTATGTTGGCTTTGCCCTTCAATGAGATCTTGACTGAAGTGACAATCCTTACCTCCATTCTCCCGCCTTCTCCCAATAACCCTTAACCCCGTTACTAACCAGGAACTGATCTAACTCTGTCTTAAATACACTCAGTCCCCACAGCGCTCTGTGATAATAACTCCCACCGATTTCCCCGCCCTCTGGCTGAGGTAATCTTCCCCATTTCTAAAGGGTCGTCCCTTCACCTTGAGGCTGTGCCTTCGGGTCCTAGTCCCTCCTACCGCTGGAAACATCTTCCCCACATCGCCTCTCTCTCCAGGCCTCTCAGGATTCTGTCTGCTACAATCAGATCCCCCCCCCCCCCACCCCCCCCCCTCCCCCGCTCCCCCCCCCCCCCCCAATCTTTCTAAACTCCATCGAATGGTAATGAGTGAGTCCTTAGTTATGTTTCTGGACCAAGCACAGGACCTGGCATCAGGCAAGACGACCTCACTAAGGGAGGCCCCAATAGCAAAAGATGGTGCCTGAGGCTTGGTGGCTTGGTTATTGGTTGAGCCCAGTGTAGATGGCGGTGAGGCGGTGACAGAGGCACGGTGGTTCAGGTATCATTGATGGTGATGAACTACCTCGGGACTGATACACTCTCTTTAAGCTGCACCTTTCTTTTCTTCTCTTTATTCTCAAATGATTCAAAATGGCCCCAGATGGTGGCAACAGTGAAAAAGCTTTTCACTCCATTTTACTGGTTTTCTCCATTAACATTAAAATCATTCATTTCAGTACAGACCCAGGGTCCTCAACTGGTCCTCCTGTGTTGAGCCCTTCATCCCCAGGATCATTCCTGTAAACCCCGTCTGGATCCCCTTCAACACCAGCACATCCTTAGATCCAGGGCCCAACACTGGTCACACGATTCCAGATGTGATCTGTCCAGAGCCTTACACAACCTCAGCAGTACATCCCTGCTCTTGTACTCTCGCCCCATTGAAGTGAATATGAACAATGCTTTTGCCTTTCTAACCTGCAGGTTAACCTGAAGAGAATCCTGAACTAGGACTTTCAAGTCCCTTTGTGCTTCAGATTTCCAAAACCTTTTCCTTTTCAGAAAATAGAAAAACATCCCCTGCTTCCCCTTTATCCATCCTGTTCATTACCTCCTTAATACATTCCAGTACATTTGTCAGAAATAATTTCCACTTCATGAAGCCACACCTGACTCAATCTGATTAAATAAAATATTTCTAAAAGCTTTGCTATTATACCTTGTATAATTGACTCGAATAGTTTCCCAATTATAGATGGTAAGCAAACTGACCAACAGAGACCTGTAGTTTCATTCATTCCTTTTTCGAAATAAAGTTATTACATCACACCCTCTGCTATTACATCACTGTCTCTGCTATTACATCATTGTCTCTGCTATTACATCACACCCTCTGCTATTACATCACTGTCTCTGCTATACATCACACCCTCTGCTATTACATCACACTCTCTGCTATTGCATCATACTCTCTGTTATTACATCACACTCTCTGCTATTACATCACTGTCTTTTCTATTACATCACACCCTCTGCTATTACATCACATTCTCTGCTATTACATCACACTCTCTGTTATTACATCACATCTTCTGCTATTACATCACTGTCTCTTCTATTACATCACACCCTCTGCTATTACATCACACTCTCTGTTATTACATCACACCCTCTGCTATTACGCCACTGTCTCTGTTATTACATCACACTCTCTGTTATTACATCACACCCTCTGCTATTACATCGCACCCTCTGCTATTACATCACACTCTCTGTTATTACATCACACCTTCTGCTATTACATCACTGTCTCATCTATTACATCACACCCTCTGCTATTACATCACTGTCTCTGCTATTACATCACACTCTCCGTTATTATATCACACCCTCTGCTATTATGTCACTGTCTCTGCTGTTACATCACACTCTCTGGGACTTTTCCAGTATCTATGATTTGTGGAAGATTACTCCCTGTGCATCACTATCAGTATTGCGACTTCCTTTCATATCCCAGAATGCATCTAGGGAACTATGGCTCTTTAGCCCTATTTGTTTATTTTATTCACTATTGAACTTGGGGGTCACTGGCTGGGCCCAGTATTTATTACCCGTCCCTAGTTGCCCCTTGAGAAGGTGGGGGTGAGCTGCCTTCCTGACCCGCTGCAGTCCATGTGTTGTAGGTAGACCCACAATGCCCTTGGGAAGGAATTCTAGGATTCTGACCCAGCGACACTGAAAAAATGGTGATATATTTCCAAGTCGGGATGATGTGTGGCTTGGAGAGGAACTTGCAAGGGGTGGTGTTCCCATGTATCTGCTGGCCTTGTCCTTCTAGATGGAAGTGGCTGTGGGTTTGGAAGGTGCTGTCTGAGGATCTTTGGTGAGTTTCTGCAGTATATCTTACAGATAGTACACACTGCTGTTACTGAGCATCGGTGGGGGAGGGAGTGGGTGTTTGTGGATGTGGTGCCAATCAAGCGGGAGCTGCTTTGTCCCTGGATGGTGTCGAGCTTCTTGAGTGTTGTTGGAGCTGCCCCCATCCAGGGCAAGTGGGGATATTCCATCACACCCCTGATTTGTACCTTGTAGATTGTGGACAGACTTCAGGGAGTCAGGAGGGGAGTTACTCACCGCAGTATTCCCAGCCTCTGACCTGCTCTTGTAGTTGATGTGTTTATGTGGTGAGTCCAATCCAGTTTCTAGTCAATGGTAACCCCCAGGATGTTGATAGTGGGGATTCAGTGATGGTAACACCATTGAATGCCACGGGACGGTGGTTTGATTGTCTGTTATTGGTGATGGTCATTGCCTGGCATTTGTGTGGCATGAATGTTATTTGCCACTTGTCAGACCAAGCCTGGAGATTATCCAGATCTTGCTGTATTTGAACACGGACTGCTTCAGTATCTGAGGAGTGGTGAATGGTGCTGAACATTGTGCAATCATCGGTGACCATCCCCATTTCTGACCTTATGGAGGGAAGCTCATTGATGAAGCAGCTGACGATGGTTGGGTCGAGGACACTACCCTGAGGGACTCCTGCAGAGATGTCCTGGAACCCGGGAGGTTCTCCCAGCACATTTTCCTCTCGTGCATGTTCTTGTATTTATTGCCTCTCCTGCTCTAACTCCTTGATTATTTCATAATTTGGAGATGATATTGGTGTCTCTTAATGACAAGACTGATGACATTTATTTAGTTAACTGCACAGCCATTTACATAGAACAATACAGCACAGAACAGGCCCTTCGGCCCTCGATGTTGCACTGACCTGTGGTCTATTCTCAGCTCGTCCCCCTACATTATCCCAACATCATCCGTGTGCTTATCCAAGGACTGTTTCAATCTCCCTAATGTGGCTGAGTTAACTACATTGACAGGTAGGGCATTCCACGCCCTTACCACTCTCTGAGTAAAGAACCTGCCTCTGACATCTGTCTTAAATCTATCACCCCTCAATTTGTAGTTATGCCCCCTCTTACAAGCTGACGTCATCATCTTAGGAAAAAGACTCACTGTCTACCCTATCTAATTCTCTGATCATCTTGTACATCTCTATCAAATCCCCTCTTAGCTGCTTCTTGCCAATGAGAACAGACCCAAGTCCCTCAGCCTTTCCTCATAAGACCTTCCCTCCAGACCAGGCAACATCCTGGTCAATCTCCTCTGCACCTTTTCCAATGCTTCCACGTCCTTCCTGAAATATGGGGACCAGAACTGTACGCCATATTCCAAGTCGGCCGCACTAGTGTTTTGTATAGTTGCAGCATGATATTACGGCTCTGGAATTCAATCCCTCTCCCAATGAAACCTAACACACCGTACGCCTTCTTAACAGCACTATCCACCTGGGTGGCAACTTTCAGGGATCTATGTACATGGACTCCAAGATCCCTTCTGCACATACACACCACCAAGAATCTTTCCACTGACCCAGTACTCTGCCTTCCTGTTATTCTTCCCAAAGTGCATCACCTCACATTCAGCTACATTGAACTCCATTTGCCACCTCTCAGCCCAATTCAGCAGTTTATCCAAGTCCCCCTGCAACCTGTAACATTCTTGTGGTTCTGTTCGCCGAGCTGGGGATTTGTCTTGCAGACGTTTCGTCCCCTGTCTAGGTGACATCCTCAGTGCTTGGGACCCTCCTGTGAAGCGCTTCTGTGCTGTTTCCTCCGGCATTTATAGTGGCCTGTCTCTGCCGCTTCCGGTTGTCAGTTTGAGCTGTCCGCTGTAGTGGCCGGTATATTGGGTCCAGGTCGATGTGTTTGTTGATAGAGTCTGTGGATGAGTGCCATGCCTCTAGGAATTCCCTGGCTGTTCTCTGTTTGGCTTGCCCTATAATGGTAGTGTTGTCCCAGTCGAATTCATGTTGCTTGTCGTCTGTGTGTGTGGCTACTAAGGATAGCTGGTCGTGTCATTTCGTGGCTAGTTGGTGTTCGTGTATACGGATCGTTAACTGTCTTCCTGTTTGTCCGATGTAGTGTTTTGTGCAGTCCTTGCATGGGATTTTGTATACTACATCAGTTTTGCTCATGTTGGGTATCGGGTCCTTCGTTCTGGTGAGTTGTTGTCTGAGCGTGGCTGTTGGTTTGTGTGCTGTTATGAGTCCTAGTGGTCGCAGTAGTCTGGCTGTCAGTTCAGAAATGCTCCTGATGTATGGTAGTGTAACATTCTTCCACACTGTCCACTACTCCACCGACTTTAGTGTCATCTGCAAATTTACTCATCTATCTACCTATGCCTGCTTAAAGAACAAGAACAAAGAAAACTTACAGCCCAGGAACAGGCCCTTCGGCCCTCCAAGCCTGAGCCGATCCAAATCCACTGTCTAAATCTATCACCCAATTCCTAAGCATCTGTATCCCTCTGCTCCCCACCTACTCGTGCATCTGTCCAGACACATCTTAAATGAATCTACCGTGCCTGCCTCTACCACCTCTGCTGGCAACACGTTCCAAACACCCATCACCCTCTGTGTGAAGTACTTGCCGCGTTTATCCCCCTTAAACTTTCAACTTCTCACTTTGAAAGCATGACCTCTCGTTATTGAACCCTTCACCCTGGGAAAAAGCTTGTCTCTATCCACCCTGTCTATATCCTTCATAGTTAAAAATCACACAACACCAGGTTATAGTCCAACAGGTTTAATTGGAAGCACACTAGCTTTCGGAGCGACGCTCCTTCATCAGGTGATTGTGGAGGGCTCGATCGTAACACAGAATTTATAGCAAACATTTACAGTGTGATGTAACTGAAATTATACATTGAAGAATTGATTGTCTGTCAAGCCTTTCATCTGTTAGAATACAGTGATAGTTTCACTTCTTTCATGTGTAAATCACAAAACCCTTTTTTTAAAAGTTGCATTCTCGGGTTAGCTGTTAACAATGGTGATAGCTAGACAATATGTTGAGGGTGTTAGCCCCCTGTGTTCTCTGTCTATGACCTGATGTTTAGATTGATTCTAATCTAAAAAGTGAGATAACAGAGTTTTACATAAATTCATGCAGTTTTTGAGCTCAGAGTTCTACATGAATGTATACAGTTTTTGAGCAAAGTGCAATGTAACTCTGCAAGTACAAATTCACCCCACAAAATATATGTGTGCATGTGGGTCTTTGTCTGTGTCTGTCTGGGGTGGGGGTTGTGAGTGTGAGAACGTGTGTGTGTGTGTGTGTGTGTGCAGTGAGTGCAGAGTGTCTTAAGTCTGTGAGGGGGTGCATGTGTGGGAGTGTGTGTGTCTGTAAGGGTGTGTGTGGGTGTCTGTGTGCGTGTCTGTGTGTATGTGTGTCCGTGTGTATGTGTGTATAGGAGTGCGTGCGTGTGTGTGTGTGTGTGTAGGAGTCTCTGTGTGTGTGTACAGTGCAATGGTGGTCACCTGTAATGTGACATGAACCCAAGGTCCCGGTTGAGGCCCTCCCTATGGGTACCGAACTTAGCTATCAGCCTCTGCTCGGCCACCTTCCTCTGCTGCCTGTCCCGAAGTCCACCTTGGAGGATGGTCACCCGAAGGTCCGAGGTCGAATGTCCTGGACCACTGAAGTGTTCCCCAACTGGGAGGGAACCCTCCTGTCTGTTGATTGTTGTGCGGTGCCCATTCATCCGTTGTTGTAGCCTTTGCTCGGTTTCCCCAATGTACCATGCCTCCGGGCATCCTTGCCTGCAAAGTATAAGATAGACAACGTTGGCTGAGTCACATGAGTACCTGCCATGTACAAGGTGGGAGGTGTTCCCATGTGTAATAGTGGTATCTGTGTCCACAATCGGACACGTCTTGCAGCGTCCACCGTGACAGGCTTGTATGGAGTTGTCCTGAGAGCCGGGCAGTTTGCTACGAACAATGATCTGTTTGAGGTTTGGCGGTTGTTTAAAGGCAAGTAGTGGAGGTGTGGGGAGGGTCTTGGTGAGGTGCTCATCCTCATTGATAATGTGTTACAGGTCACAAAGAACATGGCGTAATCTTTCAGCCCCTGGGAAGTACTGAACAACGAAGGGTCCCCTGTCAGTTGCAGCATGTGTCTGTCTCCTGACGAGGTCATTGCAGTTCCTTGCTGTGGCACATCGGAACTGGGCATCGTACCCTGTTCTTATGAGGGCATCCCTGAGTAATTCCAGGTGTCCGTCACGTTCCTCCTCCTCAAAGGCTCTCAATGGCCAAAGGCTCTGCCATTTCCTCCCTAGCTTCCCAGAGAATGCTCGGATAAACGTACTAGAGTTATAGCATTTCCAGTCAATGTTGGGGAGGTTAAAGTCCCCCATAATGACCACCCTGTTCCTTTCACTCCCACATAGATTCGTTTTGCTGATCCTCTCCTCCACAGCCCTGGAACTTTACGCAGGCCTTTTAAAAACTCCCAGCACTGTGACCTCTCCTCCTGTTTCTAACCTCAGCCCATACTACCCCGATAGACGAATCCTCATCAAAAGTTCTTTCAGCCACCGTTATACTGTCCCTGACTAACAAGGCCACACCTCCCCCTCATTTACAACCTTCCCTGATCTTAATCAAAGATCTAAACCCTGGAATCTGCAACATTCATTTGCCCTTTACCAACAGTGTTACCCCACCCCCCCTTACCAACAGTGTTACCCCACCCCCCCTTTACCAACAGTGTTACCCCACTCCCCCTTACCAACAGTGTTACCCCACCCCCCTTTACCAACAGTGTTACCCCACCCCCCCTTACCAACAGTATTACCCCACCCCCCTTACCAACAGTGTTACCCCACCCCCCTTTACCAACAGTGTTACCCCACCCCCCATTACCAACAGTATTACCCCACCCCCCTTACCAACAGTGTTACCCCACCCCCCTTACCAACAGTGTTACCCCACCCCCCCTTACCAACAGTATTACCCCACCCCCCTTACCAACAGTATTACCCCACCCCCCTTACCAACAGTGTTACCCCACCCCCCTTACCAACAGTGTTACCCCACCCCCCCTTACCAACAGTATTACCCCACCCCCCTTTACCAACAGTGTTACCCCACCCCCCCTTACCAACAGTGTTACCCCACCCCCCCTTTACCAACAGTGTTACCCCACCCCCCTTACCAACAGTGTTACCCCACCCCCCTTACCAACAGTATTACCCCACCCCCCCTTACCAACAGTGTTACCCCACCCCCCCTTTACCAACAGTGTTACCCCACCCCCTTACCATCAGTGTTACCCCGTCCCCCCTTACCAACCGTGTTACCCCACCCCCTTACCAACAGTGTTACCCCACTCCCCTTTACCAACAGTGTTACCCCATCGTCCTTACCAACAGTGTTACCCCACCCCCCTTACCAACAGTGTTACCCCACCTCCCCTTACCAACAGTATTACCCCACCCCCCTTACCAACAGTGTTACCCCACCCCCCCTTTACCAACAGTGTTACCCCACCCCCCTTACCAACAGTATTACCCCACCCCCCTTACCAACAGTGTTACCCCACCCCCCTTACCAACAGTGTTACCCCACCCCCCCTTACCAACAGTATTACCCCACCCCCCTTTACCAACAGTGTTACCCCATCGTCCTTACCAACAGTGTTACCCCACCTCCCCTTACCAACAGTATTACCCCACCCCCCCTTACCAACAGTGTCACTCCACCCCCCCTTACCAACAGTGTTACCCCACCCCCCTTACCAACAGTGTTACCCCACCCCCCCTTACCAACAGTATTACCCCACCCCCCCTTACCAACAGTGTCACTCCACCCCCCCTTACCAACAGTATTACCCCACCCCCCTTACCAACAGTGTTACCCCCCCCTTACCAACAGTGTTACCCCACCCCCCTTACCAACAGTATTACCCCACCCCCCCTTACCAACAGTATTACCCCACCCCCCCCTTACCAACAGTGTTAACCCACCACCCCTTACCAACAGTGTTACCCCACCCCCCTTACCAACAGTGTTACCCCACCCCCCCTTACCAACAGTGTTACCCCACCCCCCTGACCAACAGTGTTAACCCACCACCCCTTACCAACAGTATTACCCCACCCCCCCTTACCAACAGTGTTACCCCCCCCCTTACCAACAGTGTTACCCCACCCCCCTTACCAACAGTATTACCCCACCCCCCCTTACCAACAGTGTTAACCCACCACCCCTTACCAACAGTGTTACCCCACCCCCCCTTACCAACAGTGTTAACCCACCACCCCTTACCAACAGTGTTACCCCACCCCCCTTACCAACAGTGTTACCCCACCCCCCCTTACCAACAGTGTTACCCCCACCCCCCTTTCCTTCCTGCCTGTCCCCTTGAACATCATGTACCCATGTCAATGTTTCATTTGAAGCATTGATCTCCTTGTCACCAAGTCTGTGTGATGACTGTAAGATTAGGCCTGTTAGCCTGTAGTTGTGCCATTAATTCATTTAATTTGTTCCAGATAGTTTGAGCATTCAACTAAAGCGACATTAATTTTGTCCTTTGCCCATTTTTCCTCCTGTGAGACCTTGGAGGTTCATAATTCCTTGAAAGTGGAGTCGCAGGTAGATAGGATAGTGAAGAAGACGTTTGGAATGCTTTCCTTTATTGGTCAGAGTATTGAGTACAGGAGTTAGGAGGTCATGTTGCGGCTGTACAGGACATTGGTTAAGCCACTGTTGGAATATTGTGTGCAATTCTGGTCTCCTTCCTATCAGAAAGATGTTGTGAAACTTGAAAGGGTTCAGAAAAGATTTCCAAGGATGTTGCCAGGGTTGGAGGATTTGAGCTACAGAGAGAGGCTGAACAGGCTGGGGCTGTTTTCCCTGGAGTGTCAGAGGCTGAGGGGTGACCTTATAGAGGTTTACAAAATTATGAGGGGCATGGATAGGGTAAATAGACAAAGTCTTTTCCCTGGGGTTGGGGAGTCCAGAACTAGAGGGTGTAGGTTTAGGGTGAGAGGGGAAAGATATAAAAGAGACCTAAGGGGCAACTTTTTCACACAGAGGGTGGTACGTGTATGGAATGAGCTGCCAGAGGATGTGGTGGAGGCTGGTACAATTACAGCATTTAAGAGGCATCTGGATGGGTGTATGACTAGGAAGGGTTTGGAGGGATATGGGCCGGGTGCTGGCAGGTGGAACTAGATTAGGGTGGGAAAACTGGTTGGCATGGACGGGTTGGACCGAAGGGTCTGTTTCTGTGCTGTACATCTCTATGACTCTGTAATTTTAAATAAAGAGAGAGAAATCTGGTGATAAATTGAGAAAGTTTCTCAGCTTTGACACTCTGTGTTAAATTATTAATAGGGCTGTTACACATCTGATCCCAAACAAAGACAGGCCTGAGGAACTGACGGGATTTGAATGTGTTGAAAAATGTGTTGCTGGAAAAGCGCAGCAGGTCAGGCAGCATCAAAGGGGCAGGATTTGAATGTGTGTTTGGAGCAAGTGACCAGAAGAGATTTTTTGTTGAACTGGAAAGGAATTTGACAGACTCTGTATTGAGGTCGCTCCGGGAGCAGGGGTCAGTGCTACAAGGCCCCACAAGGGGGCAGGAGTCACAGGCTCATCGGGTGATTGTGGCCACACTCACACATGCACCCCCTCACAGACTTAAGACACTCTGCACTCACTGCACACACACACACACACACACACGTTCTCACACTCACAACCCCCACCCCAGACAGACACAGACAAAGACCCACATGCACACATATATTTTGTGGGGTGAATTTGTACTTGCAGAGTTACATTGCACTTTGCTCAAAAACTGCATACATTCATGTAGAACTCTGAGCTCAAAAACTGCATGAATTTATGTAAAACTCTGTTATCTCACTTTTTAGATTAGAATCAATCTAAACATCAGGTCATAGACAGAGAACACAGGGGGCTAACACCTTCAACATATTGTCTAGCTATCACCATTGTTAACAGCTAACCCGAGAATGCAACTTTAAAATAAAGGGTTTTGTGATTTACACATGAAAGAAGTGAAACCATCACTGTATTCTAACAGATGAAAGGCTTAACAGACAATCAATTCTTCAGTTACATCACACTGTAAATGTTTGCTATAAATTCTGTGTTACGATCGATCGAGCCCTCCACTATCACCTGATGAAGGAGCGTCGCTCCAAAAGCTAGTGTGCTTCCAATTAAACCTGTTGGATTATAACCTGGTGTTGTGTGATTTTTCACATTAGTATTTCGGTAACCTCATTCTCAAAGGGGCCTATGTTCACATCATCCTCTCACTTGCTTTGTGTGTATTTAGATTAGATTACATTACAGTGTGGAAACAGGCCCTTTGGCCCAACAAGTCCACACCCACCCGTAAGCGTAACCCACCCCTACCCCTACCCCTACATCGACCCCTTACCTAACACTATGGGCAATTTAGGATGGCCAATTCACCTGACCTGCACATCTTTGGACTGTGGGAGGAAACCGGAGCACCCGGAGGAAACCTACGCAGACACGGGGAGAATGTGCAAACTCCACACAGTCAGTCGCCTGAGGCGGGAATTGAACCGGGGTCTCTGGCGCTGTGAGGCAGCAGTGCTAACCACTATGCCACCGTGCCGCCCACTTACAGAAGCCCTTTGGTGTTCACCAGTTTACTCTCAAAGTTTATTTACTCTCTGTTTTTGATCATTTTCTGTTGCTTTTTCAAACTTTCCAATCCTGTGGTTTATCATTAATCTTTGGTGCATTGTATAGTTTTTCTTTCAATCTGGTACTTCCCCAGATAAACAGTACATCTTCCTAAAGCTCTCCTTCTTCCCAGTGAAAGGTCAGTGTCATGTTGTCTGCCTCCAGTGTGGGAACCTCACGGTGGACAACACCCCAGGCATAGTCCCATTGGATGGCCTTTCAGTGTCCAATCCCCAGGGCCACTAAATGCTTTTGTTTATAAATTGGAGTACGTCCAAATGAGTTTATGTTCACCAGCTTGTTTGTTGTCAAAACAGAAAATGCTAGAGAAACTCAGTGTGTCTGACAGGACCCAGGAGAGAGAAACAGAGTTAACCTTTAGGTCAGTGATTATGCAGCAGAGAGTGCCCTCTCCCTCTGACCCCTGACCTTCCCTATTCCGAGGGCCCGAGACAGTTCCTCAATGCACTCGCTGCTTCCTCTATTCCAGTTGGTCAGAGCCCAGTTCTCCTGTTACTCGGGGTGGGGGGTGTGTGTGTGTGTGTGACCCCTTCATTGAGGCTTGGAGGACATTCCCTGAAACAATCCTGGTGTTCCCCTGGGAATCTCCCACTGCCGCAGAGTTCCGGGTCCAGCGGGGGGTTTTGGGTGTTTGGGATCCACTGCAACATCAACACAGCCCACCCCATGGAGCTGGTGAGCAGGGGCTGCTTTGGGAGACCCCAGCTTTGCTGGCCTGGATTTGGAGGATCTTGTGATGGCTGCACTGGGCCCTGAGACAGGTTCTCCTCCCCCAGACCCTGCTCCAGACCCCTCCCCAGACGCTGCCCCAGGCCCTTCCCCTTGGGCCCTGTCCCAGACCCTTCCCCCTGGACCCTGCCCCAGACCCTGCCCCAGGCACTTCCCTCAGGCCCTGCCCCAGACCCTGCCCAGACCCTTCCCCAGTCCCTGCCCCAGGCCCTTCCCCCCCGGGCCCTGCCCCAGACCCTTCCCCAGACCCTGCCCCAGACCCTTCTCCAGACCCTGCCCCAGGCCCTTCCCCCTGGGCCCAGCCCCAGACCCTTCCCCAGACCCTGCCCAAGACCCAGCCCCAGGCCCTCCACCAGACCCTGCCCCAGACCCTGATCCAGACCCTGCCCCCTGGGCCCTCCCCCAAACCCTGCCCCAGGCCGCCCCAGACCCTGCCCCAGACCCTGCCCCAGACCCTGCCCCAGGCACTTCCCTCAGGCCCTGCCCCAGACCCTGCCCAGACCCTTCCCCCTGGGCCCAGCCCCAGACCCTTCCCCAGACCCTGCCCAAGACCCTGCCCCAGGCCCTCCACCAGACCCTGCCCCAGGCCCTTCCCCCTGGGCCCAGCCCCAGACCCTTCCCCAGACCCTGCCCAAGACCCTGCCCCAGGCCCTCCACCAGACCCTGCCCCAGACCCTGATCCAGACCCTGCCCCCTGGGCCCTCCCCCAAACCCTGCCCCAGGCCGCCCCAGACCCTGCCCCAGACCCTGATCCAGACCCTGCCCCAGGCCCTGCCCCAGACCCTGCCCCCCAGACTCTGCCCCCCAGACCCTGCCCCCCAGATCCTGCCCCAGACCCTGCCCCCCCCAGGCCCTGCCCCAGACCCTGCCCCCCAGGCCCTACCCTAGGCCGTGCCCCAGGCCCTGCCCCCCAGGCCGTGCCCCAGGCCCTGCCCCCCAGGCCCTGCCCCAGGCCCTGCCCCCCAGGCCCTGCCCCAGGCCCTGCCCCAGACCCTGCCCCCCAGACTCTGCCCCAGACCCTGCCCCCCAGGCCCTGCCCCCCAGGCCCTGCCCCAGGCCCTGCCCCCCCAGACTCTGCCCCAGACCCTGCCCCCCAGGCCCTACCCTAGGCCGTGCCCCAGACCCTGCCCCCAGGCCCTGCCCCAGACCCTGCCCCCCCAGACTCTGCCCCAGACCCTGCCCCCCAGGCCCTGCCCTAGGCCGTGCCCCAGACCCTGCCCCCAGGCCCTGCCCCAGACCCTGCCCCCCCAGATCCTGTCCCAGACCCTGCCCCCCCAGGCCCTGCCCCAGACCCTGCCCCCCAGGCCCTACCCTAGGCCGTGCCCCAGACCCTGCCCCCCAGGCCCTGCCCCAGGCCCTGCCCCTGCACGGGGTAGGAAGGAACCTCCAGGCCCCTGTTGGGCCAGTTCTCGAAATTAAGAAACAGCTGGCTGTGTGTGTTTGAACCGAAGATGGAGGTGGATCAGGGAGGTGACCTTGATCACAGAGATACAGAGTCATTCCACTGGAATCTGTCCGGGACTATCCTGGATCATCTTAAACATTCCCGATTGATGGATTGTTTTCCTCTGTTGGTGGTGACCTGTTCGAGTAAGGCCATCAATTACAGTAAAACTTTAGGTCAGTTTAACAAATCGATCTGACCTATAACAGGAAGATTGATGTAAACAGAGAACATTAGCCTTGTATCACGTCATTACAAGACCATGTGACATAGAGAGAGACACAGGCCATTCAGCCCATTGATTCTAGTTTAACATTCAACGAGATCTTGCCTGATTTGATCATCCAGAACTCCACCATAATCCTCGATTCCCTTCCTGATTAAAATTCTGCCTCAGCCATGAATATCCTGAATGACCCAGCCCCCGACAGCCCACTGTGGGAAAGAATCCCCCAGATTCACTCCCCTGCTCATCTCTGTCTTAAAGGGTACACCCCCTTACTCTGAGGTGATGCCCCATGGTTCCAGACTCTCCCATACAGGGATACAGCCCTGTCGTTCCGACATCGTCCCTGTCAGGTCACCTGAGAATCTTCAAGGCTTCAGTAAGTAACAAGAAATAAAGGCTGCCCTTGTGAATGGAAAGCTATGTCGCGTGATGTCCCGCAGGGCAAGGGGTTGGGACCCCTGCTGTTTGTTTTAGACATTAATGATCTGAACAACGGGGGAAATTGCAGATGATATAAAACTTCGCCATGTAGTCATTAGCTGGAAGCTCCAAAATGGTAGAGAAGGGTTGGTGGAATGGGCAGGAAGGTGGCAGATGAACGTTAATGGTGGTATGATGGATCGGTGGTTAGCATTGATACCTCACAGCACCAGGGTCCCAGGTTCAATTCCCGCCTCAGGCAACTGACTGTGTGGAGTTTGTACATTCTCCCCGTGTCTGCGTGGGTTTCCTCCGGGTGCTCCAGTTTCCTCCCACAATCCATGTCAGGATGGATTGGCCATGCTACATTGTCCCGAGGGTCCAGGGGAATGCTGGTTAGGTGGGATAGCCATGGGAAATCCAGGGTTACAGGGATAGGGATGGTCTGGGTGGGATGATCTTTGGAGGATCAATGTGGACTTGATGGATCAAATGATCTGCTTCCACGCTGTAGGAATTTGTTAATTCTGACAAGTTGAGGTAATGCCTTTAGGGAGGTCAAAAAGTAAAAGGGAGCACACAATAAACAGGAATCAACTGAGAGAGGGAGATGAAGTGAGAGATCTTGTCCTGTAAGTGCACAGGTCCCGAAAGGAGAGAAGATTGTAAGGAAGGCACATGGAATACTCTCCTTCATTGGTCAAGATCTCAAATATAAAAGTAGGGATTTACTGTAATGATGAAACTGCGTCAGACACTGGTTAGGCCACAACAGGAGTATTGTAAATTGTTCTGGTCACCACATTACAGGAAGGATGGAATCACTCCACAAAGTGCTGAGGTTTATTCGAATGTTGCCAGGGCTGGAGGATTGTAGCTATGAGGAGAGTTTGGAGAGGTTAGGGTTGTTTTCCTTAGAAGAGAGAAGGCTGAGGGGTGACATGACTGAGGGATACAAGACTGTGCGGGGTAGAGATAGAGGAGACAAGGAGAACCTGTCTCCCTTGGCAGAGAGTTCAAACCCCAGGGGATCTGATTTTCAGGCGAAGGGGCAGAAGGATTAGAGGGAGCGTGAGGAAGAGTGTTTTCACACAGAGGGTGGTGAGTGTGAGGAATGGGGAGCCTGACTCAGTGCTGGAAGCAGAGACACTGCACTCTGAGAAAATGCCCTGGTATCTGCACCGTGAGGGCCATATGCTGCAGGACTACAGGCCGTGTGAATCAAATTGAATTTATTCTCCCCTGTACCGAGGCACAGTGGAAAGCTTTGTCTTGCAAGCAATGCAGGCAGATCACAGAGTGAAATAACATAGATATTAAATAATAGGGAAACAATAGCAAAAACAAAAACATGGAAACAGACCCTTCGGTCCAACCCGTCCATGCCGATCAGATATCCTAACCCAATCTAGTCCCACCTGCCAGCACCCAGCCCATATCCCTCCAAACCCTTCCTATTCACGTACCCATCCAAATGCCTCTTAAATGTTGTAATTGTACCAGCCTCCACCACTTCCTCTGGCAGCTCATTCCACACACGGACCAACCTCTGTGTGAAAAAGTTGCCCCTTGGGTCTCTTTTATATCTTTCCCATCTCACCCTAAACCTATGCCCTCTAGTTCTGGACTCCCCGACCCCAGGGAAAAGACTTTGTCTATTTATCCTATCCATGCCCCTCATTATTTTGTAAACCTCTACAAGGTCACCCCTCAGCCTCTAAAGCTCCAGGGAAAACAGCCCCAGCCCGTTCAGTCTCTCCAGTACCTCTTATACTCGCATCCAAATCATTTAAGTAAATGACAAAAAAGTAGAGGACCCAGCACCGATCCTTGTGGCACTCCACTGGTCACAGGCCTCCAGTCTGAAAAACAACCCTCCACCACCACCCTCTGTCTTCTACCTTTGAGCCAGTTCTGTATCCAAATGGCTAGTTCTCCCTGTATTCCATGAGATCTAACCTTGCTAACCAGTCTCCCATGGGGAACCTTGTCGAATGCCTTACTGAAGTCCATATAGATCACATCTACTGCTCTGCCCTCATCAATCCTCTTTGTTACTTCTTCAAAAAACTCAGTAAAGCTCATGAGACATGATTTCCCACGCACAAAGCCATGTTGACTATCCCTAATCAGTCCTTATCTTTCCAAATACATGTACATCCTGTCCCTCAGAATTCCCTCCAACAATTTGTCCACCACCGAGGTCAGGCTCACCGGTCTATAGTTCCCTGGATTGTCCTTACCGCTCTTCTTAAACTGTGGCACCACATTTGCCAACCTCCAGTCTTCCGGCACCTCACTTGTGACTATCGATGATACAAATATCTCAGTAAGAGGCCCAGCAATCACTTCTCTAGCTTCCCACAGAGTTCTCGGGTACACCTGATCAGGTCCTGGGGATTTATCCACCTTTAACCATTTCAAGACATCCAGCACTTCCTCCTCTGTAATCTGGACATTTTTCAAGATGTCATATTTCCTTACAGTCTATATCTTCCATATCCTTTTCCACAGTAAATACTGATGCAAAATATCCATTTAGTATCTCCCCAACTTTCTGTAGCTCCACACAAAGGCTGCCTTGCTGATCTTTGAGGGGCCCTAGTCTCTCCCTAGTTACCCTTTTGTCCTTAATATATTTGTAAAAACCCTTTGGATTCTCCTTAATTCTATTTGCCAAAGCTATCTCATGTCCCCTTTTTGCCCTCCTGATTTCCCTCTTAAGTATACTCCTCCTGCCTTTATACACTTCTAAGGATTCACTCGATCTATCCTGTCTATACCTGACATATGCTTCCTTCTTTTTCTTGACCAAACCCTCAATTTATTTAATCATCCAGCATTCCCTATACCTACCAGCCTTCCCTTTCACCTTGACAGGAATATACTTTCTCTGGATTCTTGTTATCTCATTCCTGAAGGCTTCCCATTTTCCAGCCGTCCCTTTACCTGCAAACATCTGCCTCCAATCAGCTTTCGAAAGTTCTTGCCTAATACTGTCAAAATTGGCCTTTCTCCAATTTAGAACTTCAACTTTTAAATCTGATCTATCCTTTTCCATCACTATTTTAAAACGAATAGAATTATGGTCGCTGGTCCCAAAGTGCTCCCTCACTGACACCTCAGTCACCTGCTCTGCCTTATTTCCCAAGAGTAGGTCAGGTTTTGCACCTTCTCTAGTGGGTACATCCACATACTGAATCAGAAAATTGTCTTGTACACACTTAACAAATTCCTCTCCATCTGAACCCTTAACACTATGGCAGTCCCAGTCTATATTTGGAAAATTTAAAATCCCCGACTATAACTACCCTATTATTCTTACAGATAGTGGAGATCTCCTCACAAGTTTGTTTCTCAATTTCCCTCTGACTATTGGGGGGTCTATAATACAATCCCAATAAGGTGATCATCCCTTTCTTATTTCTCAGTTCCACCCAAATAACTTCCCTGGATGTATTTCTGGGACTATCCTCCCTCAGCACAGCTGTAATGCTATCCCTTATCAAAAATGCCATCCCCCTCCTCTCTTACCTCCCTTTCTATCCTTCCTCTAGCATTTGTATCCTGGAACATTAAGCTGCCAGTCCTGCCCATCCCTGAGCCATGTTTCTGTAATTGCTATGATATCCCAGTCCCATGTTCCTATCTATGCCCTGAGTTCATCTGCCTTCCCTGTTAGGCCTCTTGGATTGAAATAAATGTAGTTTAATTTATTAGTCCTACCTTGTCCCTGCCTGCCCTGACTGTTTGACTCACTTCTGTTCTCAGCTGTACCCATCTCAGATCGATCTCTTTCCTCACTATCACCCTGGGTTCCCCCCCCCCCCACCCCCCACCTTACTAGTTTAAATCCTCCTGAGCAGTTCTAGCAAATCTCCCTGCCAATATATTAGTCCCCTTCCAATTTCGGTGCAATCCGTCCATCTTGTACAGGTCACTTCTACCCCAAAAGAGATTCCAATGATCCAAAAATGTGAATCTTTCTCCCATACACCAGCTCCTCAGCCATACATTCATCTGCTCTATCCTCCTATTCCTGCCCTCACTAGCTTGTAGCACTGGGAGTAATCCAGATATTACTACCCTTGAGGACCTCCTTCTTAAATTCCTGCCTAACTCTCTGTAATCTCCCTTCAGAATCTCAATCTTTTCCCTTCCAATGTTGTTGGTTCCAATGTGGACAATGACCTCCTGCTGGCCCCTCTCCCCCGTGAGAACATTCTGCACCCTCTCTGAGACATCCTTGATCCTGGCACCAGGGAAACACACCATTCTGCTTTTTCTTTACTGGCCACAGAAACGTCTGTCTGTACCTCTGACTAGAGAATCCCCTAATACAATTGATCTCTTGGAACCTGACGTACCCCTCATTGCATTAGAACCAGTATCAATACCAGAAAATTGGCTGTTTGTGCTACGTTCCCCTGAGACTCCATCAGCCCCTACATCTTCCAAATCAGCATACCTGTTTGAAATGGGGATAGCCACAAAAGACGCCTGCACTAGCTGCCTACCTTTCTTTAGTTTGTGCGTCCATTCAGTATTCTAACAACAGTAGGGTAGGAACTGTTTTGAAACCAGCTGGTGCGTGTGTTCAGGTTTCTGTACCTTCTCCCCGATGGTAGAGGTTGTAGAAAAACATTACCAGGGTGGGATGGATCTTTGAGAATGCTGGCGGCCTTTCCTTGACAGTGGGCCTGGTAGGTGGATTCTGTAGATGGGAGTTGGTCTTTGTGATTGTCCGGGCCGAGTTCACCATTCTCTGTAACCGTCTCCGATCCTGAATGGTACAGTTGCCATCCCAGGTAGTGATACATCCAGACAGAATGCTCTCAATGGCGCACCTATAAAAGTTGGCAAGGGTATTTGCTGTCATGCCAAATTTCCTCAGCTGCCTGGGGATGAGGAGAGGTTGTTGGGGCCTTTGTAACCAGCGCGCAGGAAGATAGGATGAGAAAGGACAGCTGGGTGTCTCTGGGTCAGCATGAACAAGACGGGTTGAATGGCTACGTTCTCTGCAGTTCTGTTGGTCTATGAGTCTAGGCCCAAAATCTGACCGTCTCCTCAACAGACAGTCCACCCACCCCCAGGACCAGCCGAGTGACCGGTCTCTGGATCTGCCTCCAATGCCAGTCTGCCTTTCCTTGGATATAAAGACCAAAGCTGTTCCAAACCGATGGATATGGGTGCGTTGCCATGACAACAAACCAGCTGACTGGGTACCCAGGTTTCTAGAGGCTCATGGGGCAATGGTACGGGCAGTACCAGCCTCACTTGCCCACCCAGTATCGGGTCACAGTTGGCTCCTGATGAGCATCATTCATACATTGAACTGCACTCAGGAAGCAAACCAGAGCAAAGGGAATGGGAAAGAGGGAGGGGACAACAGGGAATATCGACACAGCACCATCATCCCACAGAGCAAGAGTGAAGCAACTGAAAAAAAGACAGGGTGAGGCTTGATCTCAGGACAATGTAGAGGAGGCTGCAATCTGTATCGAACCCCACACTGTCCCTGAAATAAACCAAAGATCTGCAAACACTGGAGATCAGAAACAAAAACAGAAATTGCTGGAGAAACTCAGCAGGTCTGGCAACATCTGTGGAGAGAGAAAGAGAGTTAACGTATCGAGTCCAGTGACCCTCCTTTGGAACCATTATTGCTGTCCCTGTCCTGGGAGTGTTTGATGGGGGACAGTGTAGAGGGAGCTTTACTCTGTATCTAATCCTGTGCTGTCCCTGTTCTGGAGAGTGTTTGATGGGGGACAGTGTAGAGGGAGCTTTACTCTGTATCTAACCCCGTGCTGTCCCTGTCCTGGGAGTGTTTGATGGGGGGACAGTGTAGAGGGAGCTTTACTCTGTATCTAATCCTGTGCTGTCCCTGTTCTGGAGAGTGTTTGATGGGGGACAGTGTAGAGGGAGCTTTACTCTGTATCTAACCCTGTGCTGTCACTGTCCTGGGGCGTGTTTGATAGGGGACAGTGTCATCATCAGTCCCATGCACCCTGTGAAAGCACTGTAACCAATGTCACTGAGAGACCGGGCAGGGATCAGGTCAGTGTGATACTGACCACACCTGAGAACAAGCCAACATAAGAAGTCCTCAGAGCAGGAGGAGGCCCTCCGGCCATTCAATAAGATTATGGCTGCAGCTCCACTTACCCACCCGCTCACCCTGACACGATCTGAACAAACAGGAGATTGAGGAGGAATCTTCCGGAATTAAAGGTTTTGATCCTACCCTGAGATTTGAGGCAGAACTGAATTGGGGGGCAGTCAGGAAGCAGGGGAGGGCGCTGAATCACGGAGCAGTACCCCCTTGCAGGTATTTGCCAACATGGGGCATTGTGAGAGGAGATGAGAGAAGACTGCATCATCAAGGGAAGCCAGATGAAACCTTGTCAGAATAGTTACTGTCCAAAGAAGACTTTCTGTCAGCCAGACCGGCTGAACATTAGAAACAAAACGGGCTCATCAACTGGAGGGTAATGAGACTTCATGGGGCCAGACCACTACGTCAGACTCAGTTCAGTTTGTCAATCAGAGCATTGCTGCTGTGTCAGTGCAGAAACAGACCCAAAGGGCAGAGGGTACATTCACCCTGTCAGAAACCTCACCAGCACAATGCTGACCTAACCATTGATACCAACATACCAGACGGTGACATTTTATGATGGTCTACTGTAACTGAAGGAGACTTCCACCTTCAGGACAACATTATAGGAGCCTGTCTGATCTGCAACAGTCTGAAGAGGAAGTGGGGGACCTACAAGAGGATCCCTGCTCCATGATGGCAGGGTTAATGGCAGGAACACTAATTTTAATCTGGACATGGGAAAAGGTATGTTTATTCTTTCTGAGACCCCCCCCCCACACTGTGATTGAAACCTAAATTTCTCCAATGCCTTCCTTCAGTTTAATGATGCAGGAGATATTGCCCAGAGTGGGTGAGGGGTAAATCGCAGTGTAATGGGAGAGAGAGATCACTGACAGTGTGGAGGCTGTTCCTCACCCATATCTGCTTTATTTACGAGAACAGTTTGTGTGTGGCTTTGGAAATTCAAGTTGAATTAACACATGGGGAATCAATCTCGTCATTAGAGAACAGCTACCCCACAGTATTGTCACTCCTTTCTTGGTATTTTGAAGAAGGTGCACCAGTATGACCAACTACAACAGACCACTCTGGAGCTTAACTTGCTCTTCCGGGAGAGAGTAGGAAATAATACACATCAAAATATCGCTACTATCAATGAGGACGAGAAAGGGAGGAGTGCAGATGCTGGAGATCAGAGTCCAGAGTGTGTGTTGCTGGAAAAGCGCAGCAGGTCAGGCAGGTCAGGCAGGTCAGGCAGGTCAGGCAGCATCCAAGGAGCAGGAGAGTCAATATTTCGGGCATGAGCCCTTCATCAGCCCCCATTCCTGAGAATGCCCGAAACATTAACTCTCCTGCTCCTCAGATGCTGCCTGACTGGCTGTGCTTTTCCAGCACCCACACGTTTTGACTCTGGTATCAATGGTCCACCTCAGGGGGAGGTTCTGAGTCTTCGATTCTCTTGTGTCTTTGCTGAGAGGAATCTGAAATTGGAGGAGAAAGTGAGGACGGCAGATGCTGGAGATCAGAGCTGGAAATGTGTTGCTGGAAAAGCGCAGCAGGTCAGGCAGCATCCAAGGAACAAGAGAATCGACGTTTCGGGCATCAGCCCTTCTTCAGGTCTCAGTCAGACCCTTCAGCTGATCCATTGATGACCATGTGACATAGAAACAGGACCAGACCGTTCAGCCCATCGGGTCTGCTATGCCATTCAATGAGTTGGGGCTGAACTGATCATCCTCAATTCCACTTTTCCTCAGCCACCCAGACTGACTGATTACAATCTAACTGTCGCAGCTTTGAATATATTTAACGACCCAGCCTCAGCAGCCTCCTGCAGGAAAGAATTCCCCACATTCACCACCTTCTGAGAGAAGAATTTCTCCTCATCTCTACCTCCACCTTAAATGTGACACATACCAACAATAACCCGACGGAACAAAAACCCTGCTGTAGAAGGAGGTGTCTAAACTGGGTGACACTGTCCCAGGAGCACAATTCCCTGACATGGTTAAAGTTGTAATTTAACAACTCTGGAAATCAGAAAACCCCAAGGGAATGTGTCACAGCTCAAACAGTCTTCAACAGGAAGCTATTTCTCAGAATCTGTGAGGTTCCTTTCTTGTGATTTCAGGGACATCACCCACCCTGCTGAGGAACAGCCTCACCCTGAACAGAATGTTCCGGAAGAAGCAGCAGCTACAGACAGAGCAGCTCCAACAGTGTTAGCAAGAGAATAGGCTTTTCTTCTTTTGAATATTCTTCATTCTTCTCTTTGTTCATCGGATTGGTTATTGGCTGAGTGATTACATCATTGTTCTTCTGCTGCGGTGGGAGTTACAGCCCAGCTCTCCCCAGGAACTCAGTGAGCTCCTTCATTGATCCCAGGAACTGAGCGAGCTCCTTCATTGATCCCAGGAACTGAGTGAGCTCCTTCATTCAGTCCTTCAAGGAGGAACTAGCATCAGGAACTCTGTGCTAGAAATGGGAAGAGAAGGAAAACAGCAAAGATGAACATTCCGAAGGATGGGAAGGTGAAAATGTAAACATTGCTGAGGGGAGATGAGATGATGAAGCTTTACGTGAGGATGAGGAGTAAGAAAGTACCTGAGTGGTCAGTGAGGGAATGTTGTTCAATATGACCCACCGGTGATAGGAATGTACAGCTTACATACCTGGCATTACACAGGCACTGAAACTCAGATATCATATTCTTCACCTGTCTGGTCAGCAAAACAGTTTCATTGGCATGGCAACAGGAATTCTGTTAGTGGAGAACACCACACATAGTAACAGTGTGAGACAGCTATCGTCATTGTTAAACGTGGCTCTGTAACTGGACATGATTTATTGAATACTCCGGACTGCTCTAGGGGTTACGCTGGGACCCCCAATATTAGATCATCATCTGGGCCCACAGCGTGTGTCAGCTCAATGCTAGGAACATCAATCCTCAGGAACCTCTTTTATGGAGGAGAATGTTCTAGGGTTCAGGAGTTTGTACGGACATCATACCTTTGTCAGAAAAAAGGCATCATGGAGACAGCCAATGCCTGCTGTATCACTGTAGCAACCCCCAACCAATCAGAGTCTGTGAATGAAGATTGACAGTTAACTGCATTCCCACAACAACAATGGCCACTCTCGTCTCATTCTGCTGAAAATGGTGTCTCTATTTGTTCAAAGTCTGAGTCTGAACAAAGTTAAAAATCACACAACACCAGGCTATAGTCCAACAGGTTTAATTGGAAGCACACTAGCTTTTGGAGCAACACTCCTTCATCAGGTGGTTGTCCAGGTGATTGTCCATCACCTGATGAAGGAGCGACGCTCCGAAAGCTAGTGCTTCCAATTAAACCTGTTGGACTATAACCTGGTGTTGTGTGATTTTTAACTTTGTACACCCCAGTCCAACACCAGCATCTCCAAATCATGTTTCTGAACAAGTTTTTGTGACACTGTGGTAGTGCCCTTACCTTTGATTTGATATGGGAGGGGTCAGAGGTGAATAATATCGGTGAGCAGGCTGGAAAATATCAATCCTGTTTCTTGCTTTCTGTCCCGATGATGAAACCCTTCAGCTTCTCTCCTGTTAGTGGTGTTTATGTTCCATACGGCCAGGAATTTCTTGAAAATAGAAATAATTTATCAGTAGAAGGAGGAGGAAATGGGGGTCAGGGGTAAGAGGTCAATTGTGTTAACTGGTTATGCTAATTTGTGCCAAATAATTCACGGCAGTTGAGAGATATAGAGACAGAGAGAGAGAGAGAGAGAGAGAGAGAGGTTCAGCTGCAGCCTGAGGAGAGGTGTAGATTCTCTCCTCCTCTGAATGAATCGAGGAAACAGTTGGATTGAAGGTTCTGGTCCAAGAGGCAGTGGCAGCATGGGGGGGGGTAGGGGGGTAGTGAGAATGGATGAAGGTTGAAGTGCCCATCAGCCATGATCGAATGGTGGAGTAGACTCGATGGGCTGAATGGCCTTACTTCCACTCCTATGTGTTATGGTGTTAAGGTGTAAATAGTTTACGGTTTCCTGTAGGGAAAGGGGTAGGATTAGGCTGAAAGCTCTCACAGTGTCTGTTATAGTCATCAGTGATGTCAGATCAGGTGGAGCTGGGACATACAACAGGCTACCTTGTAAATTGTGTCACTAGCCTAATAAGTGCCAGTATCATAAACATTAATTGTTTATAACAGTGCGGTTTTCAGCTCTCTGCTATTAGTTAATGTCCAGGTCCCAGTCATTATATTAATGGAGCACCACATTTATTGTGGGAGTATTTGATTCTGGGAATGATGGGTTCCCTGTCCTTTAATTGACACGTTTTAAAAGAGTGCATTATGAATATGATCTTATTGGGAGCTGGGCAGGTTTGGATTCTGTTTGGTTTGAGGAGGCTAAAGTAATTCCTGATTCTGTTTATGGAACAGAGTGTGCTGTAATAGCCCAGTGTGTCCCGCCCCACATGTCAGGCCATAAGGGCCACGTGTGTCAGGCCCAGTGTGTCAGGCCCAGTGTGTCAGGCCCAGTGTGTCAGACCCTGTGTATCAGGCCTTGCGTGTCAGGCCTCGTGTGTCAGACCCTGTGTGTCAGACCCTGTGTGTCAGGCCATTTGGTTTCCAGCATCTGCAGTCATTGTTTTTACCTTGTTGATTTTAACCCTACTGCAAATCCTCTTGCAATGATGCCTGCCTGGAAGAAGTTTTCCTCCTCTCTCTACAAGAATCTCAGGGAGTCCCTCTCCCACTGCAACTCCCAGGTCCCCTCCCTGACCTATCACCTTCATCTCCCCCCCCCCTACTCACCCATTGTACTCTATGCTACTCTCTCCCCACCCCCACCCTCCTCTAGCTTATCTCTCCACGCTTCTGGCTCACTGCCTTTATTCCTGATGAAGGGCTCTTGCCCGAAACGTCGATTTCGCTGCTCGTTGGATGCTGCCTGAACTGCTGTGCTCTTCCAGCACCACTAATCCAGAATGTCAGACCCTGTGTGTCAGGCTCTGTGTGTCAGGCCTCGTGTGTCAGACCCTGTGTGTCAGGCCCTGTGTGTGAGGCCTCGTGTGTCAGGTCCTATGTGTCAGGCCTTGCGTGTCAGGCCTTGCGTGTCAGGCCCTGTGTATCAGGCCCTGTGTACCAGGCCCTGTATGTCAGGCCCTGTGTGTCAGACCCTGTGTGTCAGGCCTCGTGTGTCAGACCTCGTGTGTCAGGCCTCGTGTGTCAGACCCTGTGTGTCAGGCCCCAGGGGTCCCATGTGTCAGGCCCTGTGTGTCAGGCCCTGTGTGTCAGGCCCAGTGTGTCAGGCCTCGTGTGTCAGACCCTGTGTGTCAGGCCCCAGGAGTCCCATGTGTCAGGCCCTGTATGTCAGGCCCAGTGTGTCAGGCCTCGTGTGTCAGGCCCTGTGTGTCAGGCCCCAGGGGTCCCATGTGTCAGGCCCTGTATGTCAGGCCCAGTGTGTCAGGCCCAGTGTGTCAGGCCCAGTGTGTCAGGCCCAGTGTGTCAGGCCTCGTGTGTCAGGCCTCGTGTGTCAGGCCCTGTGTGTCAGGCCCCAGGAGTCCCATGTGTCAGGCCCTGTATGTCGGGTTAGTGGATCACTGGCTGAAAAGAAGAGACATAATTTGTGTCAGAGTGCTGCTTCTAATCTCCAGGCTCAGGATGTGTCATCAATCATCGAGCACCAACTCCCCAGCTGATTGCTCCATTTATAACACAAACAGCTGGCAGTACGGAGACAGCACCCAGATAACAAGGCTCCTTTAAAACCAGGTACATTGTGGCCTCTCAGGAAGGAGAGCAGGCTGCTCCACTGTGTGAGTCTTCACAGCTCCAGGCTCTCCCACTGTAACCTTTGGCTTCAGATGTAAAGTAAGCCATGCTAATGGAGCACCACAAAGTGCTCAGGAAGGGCAGCTGGCAGTTGGCTGAAAGTGATGAATTGCTGATCCCTTCCTCAATCTGTCAGAATGTTTCTGGAGCCTCAGGGAGAGCAGCTTCTTAGTGAGATCTTTCACCAAACCACAGAGAAAACTGTTGCCTTTTTCTCGTGGAGTCATAGAGATGTGCAGCACAGAAACAGGCCCTTCGCCCCTTCCTCTTGGAGTCTTACAGTATAGGAGGAAGCCATTCAGCCCAACATGCCAATGCTAGCTCTGTCACCAACCCTCCATCCTTATCCCCAGTCTCGTGAGTTTCTCCATGTTGAGTACCCAGTCAGTTTCCTTTTGAAAGTTCCTGTTGAATGTCCTGCCCTTTGAGAGGCCACATTCCAGATCACAACAGCTCATTGATTAAGGTTTTATCCTTTTGTTTGTTAATCACCTTAAACCTGTGTCCATCCAGTTCCTGACCCCTTTACCACAGGAAGGAGTTCCTCTTTATTCAGACAATGAGGCTCTTAATAATTTGGGTAAAGACAATGGCTGCAGCTGCTGGAAACCAGATTCTAGATCAGAGTGGTGCTGGAAAAGCACAGCAGGTCAGGCAGCATCTGAGGGGCAGAAAAATCGAGATTTCGGGCAAAAGCTCTTCATCAGGAATAGAGGCAGAGAGCCTGAAGGGTGGAGAGATAAATGGGAGGTGGGCATGGGGAGAAAGTAGCATAGAGTACAATAGGTGAGTGGGGGAAGGGATGGAGGTGATAGGTCAGGGAGGAGGGTGGAGTGGATCGGTGGGAAGGAAGATAGGCAGATAGGACAGGTCATGGGGAAGGTGCTGAGCTAGAAGGTTGGAGCTGGGGTGAGGTGGGGGAGGGGCAAATGAGGAAACTGACACCTCCCTCCCCTTCCTGGACCTCTCCATCTCCATTAATGACGACCGACTTGACACTGACATTTTTTACAAACTGACCGACTCCCACAGCTACCTGGATTACACCTCTTCCCACCCTACCTCTTGCAAAAATGCCATCCCGTATTCCCAATTTCTCCGCCTCCGCCGTATCTGCTCCCAGGAGGACCAGTTCCACCACAGAACACACCAGATGGCCTCCTTCTTTAGAGACCACAATTTCCCTTCCCACGTGGTTAAAGATGCCCTCCAACGCATCTCGTCCACATCCCGCACCTCCACCCTCAAACCCCACCCCTCCAACCGTAACAAGGACAGAACGCCCCTGGTGCTCACCTTCCACCCTACCAACCTTCGCATAAACCAAATCATCCGCCAACATTTCCGCCACCTCCAAACAGACCCCACTACCAGGGATATATTTCCCTCCCCACCCCTTTCCGCCTTCTGCAAAAACCGTTCCCTCCGTGACTACCTGGTCAGGTCCATGCCCCCAACAACCCACCCTCCCATTCTGGCACTTTCCCCTGCCACCGCAGGAACTGTAAAACCTGCACCCACACCTCCTCCCTCACCTCTATCCAAGGCCCTAAAGGAGCCTTCCACATCCATCAACGTTTTACTTGCACATCCACTAATATCATTGATTGTATCCGTTGCTCCCGATGCGGTCTCCTCTACATTGGGGAGACTGGGCGCCTCCTAGCAGAGCCCTTTAGGGAACATCTCCGGGACACCCGCACCAATCAACCCCACCGCCCTGTGGCCCAACATTTCAACTCCCCCTCCCACTCTGCCAAGGACATGGAGGTCCTGGGCCTCCTTCACTGCCGCTCCCTCACCACCAGACGCCTGGAGGAAGAACGCCTCATCTTCCGCCTCGGAACACTTCAACCCCAGGGCATCAATGTGGACTTCAACAGTTTCCTCATTTCCCCTTCCCCCCACCTCACCCTAGTTTCAAACTTCCAGCTCAGTAACTGTCCCCATGACTTGTCCTACCTGCCTATCTTCTTTTCCACCTATCCACTCCACCCTCTCCTCCTTGACCTATCACCTTCATCCCCTCCCCCACTCACCCATTGTACTCTATGCTACTCTCTCCCCACCCCCACCCTCCTCTAGCTTATCTCTCCACGCTTCAGGCTCACTGCCTTTATTCCTGATGAAGGGCTTTTGCCCGAAACGTCGATTTTGCTGCTCGTTGGATGCTGCCTGACCTGCTGTGCTCTTCCAGCACCACTCTAATGTCGACTCTTGATAATTTTGGACAGCTCTTTCAGATCTCCCCTTAACCTTCTCTGCTGTGAAGGGAACAACCCTTGCGTCTCCACATTCACCGGCTGTATCACGGGTAAATCTCCGCTGTCCCCTGTCCAAAGCGCAGTGCCCTGAATTAAACACAATACTGCAGCTGAGGGGAGCAATCCTCCACATTGGTCTGTACCCCCCCCCCCCCTCCATTACCCACAGTCTGTACTCCCCCCCCTCCATTACCCACAGTCTGTACCCCCCCCCTCCCCTCCCCCCCCTCCATTACCCACAGTCTGTACCCCCCCCACCCCCCACCCCCTCCATTACCCACAGTCTGTACCCCACCCCACCCCCCACCCCCTCCATTACCCACAGTCTGTACCCCCCCCCCTCCATTACCCACAGTCTGTACCCCCCCCCACACCCCCCTCCATTACCCACAGTCTGTACTCCACCCCCCCACCCCCCTCCATTACCCACAGTCTGTACCCCCCCCCCACCCCCTCCATTACCCACAGTCTGTACCCCCCCCACCCCCCCCTCCATTACCCACAGTCTGTACCCCCCCCACCCCCCACCCCCTCCATTACCCACAGTCTGTACCCCACCCCACCCCCCACCCCCTCCATTACCCACAGTCTGTACCCCCCCCCCACCTCCATTACCCACAGTCTGTACCCCCCCCCACCCCCTCCATTACCCACAGTCTGTACCCCCCCCACCCCCCCCTCCATTACCCACAGTCTGTACCCCCCCCACCCCCCACCCCCTCCATTACCCACAGTCTGTACCCCACCCCACCCCCCACCCCCTCCATTACCCACAGTCTGTACCCCCCCCCCACCTCCATTACCCACAGTCTGTACCACCCCCCCCTCCATTACCCACAGTCTGTACTCCCCCCCCACCCCCCCCTCCATTACCCACAGTCTGTACTCCCCCCCCACCCCCCCCTCCATTACCCACAGTCTGTACCCCCCCCACCCCCCACCCCCTCCATTACCCACAGTCTGTACCCCCCACCCCCCCCTCCATTACCCACAGTCTGTACCCCCCCCACCTCCATTACCCACAGTCTGTACCACCCCCCCACCCCCCTCCATTACCCACAGTCTGTACCCCCCCCACCCCCCCCTCCATTACCCACAGTCTGTACCCCCCCCACCCCCCACCCCCTCCATTACCCACAGTCTGTACCCCCCACCCCCCCCTCCATTACCCACAGTCTGTACCCCCCACCCCCCCCTCCATTACCCACAGTCTGTACTCCCCCCCACCCCCCTCCATTACCCACAGTCTGTACCCCCCCCCCTCCATTACCCACAGTCTGTACCCCCCCCCACCCCCCTCCATTACCCACAGTCTGTACCCCCCCCACCCCCCCTCCATTACCCACAGTCTGTACTCCCCCCCCACACCCCCTCCATTACCCACAGTCTGTACCCCCCCCCCTCCATTACCCACAGTCTGTACCCCCCCCCACCCCCTCCTCCATTACCCACAGTCTGTACCCCCCCCCCTCCATTACCCACAGTCTGTACCCCCCCCCTCCATTACCCACAGTCTGTACCCCCCCCCCCACCCCCCCCTCCATTACCCACAGTCTGTACCCCCCCCCTCCATTACCCACAGTCTGTACCCCCCCCCTCCATTACCCACAGTCTGTACCCCCCCCCCACCCCCCCCTCCATTACCCACAGTCTGTACTCCCCCCCCTCCATTACCCACAGTCTGTACTCCCCCCCCCTCCATTACCCACAGTCTGTACTCCCCCCCCCTCCATTACCCACAGTCTGTACTCCCCCCCCCCATTACCCACAGTCTGTACCCCCCCCACCCCCCCTCCATTACCCACAGTCTGTACCCCCCCCACCCCCCCTCCATTACCCACAGTCTGTACTCCCCCCCCACCCCCCCCTCCATTACCCACAGTCTGTACCCCCCCCACCCCCCCCTCCATTACCCACAGTCTGTACCCCCCCCACCCCCCCTCCATTACCCACAGTCTGTACCCCCCCCACCCCCCCTCCATTACCCACAGTCTGTACCCCCCCCCACCCCCCCCTCCATTACCCACAGTCTGTACTCCCCCCCCTCCATTACCCACAGTCTGTACCCCCCCCCCACCCCCCTCCATTACCCACAGTCTGTACCCCCCCCCCACCCCCCCTCCATTACCCACAGTCTGTACTCCCCCCCCACCCCCCCCTCCATTACCCACAGTCTGTACCCCCCCCCCACCCCCCCTCCATTACCCACAGTCTGTACTCCCCCCCCCTCCATTACCCACAGTCTGTACCCCCCCCCTCCATTACCCACAGTCTGTACTCCTCCTCCCCCCACCCCCCTCCATTACCCACAGTCTGTACCCCCCCCCCACCCCCCCCTCCATTACCCACAGTCTGTACTCCCCCCCCCACCCCCCCCCCCCATTACCCACAGTCTGTACCCCCCCCCCACCCCCCCCCTCCATTACCCACAGTCTGTACTCCCCCCCCCCCTCCATTACCCACAGTCTGTACTCCCCCCCCCCCTCCATTACCCACAGTCTGTACTCCCCCCCCCCACCCCCTCCATTACCCACAGTCTGTACCCCCCCCCACCCCCCCCCTCCATTACCCACAGTCTGTACTCCCCCCCCCCCCCTCCATTACCCACAGTCTGTACTCCTCCCCCCCCCCTCCATTACCCACAGTCTGTACTCCCCCCCCCCATTACCCACAGTCTGTACTCCCCCCCCCCTCCATTACCCACAGTCTGTACTCCCCCACCCCCCCTCCATTACCCACAGTCTGTACTCCGCCCCCCACCCCCCTCCATTACCCACAGTCTGTACTCCACCTCCCCCCCCCCTCCATTACCCACAGTCTGTACTCCCCCCCCCCTCCATTACCCACAGTCTGTACTCCCCCCCCCCTCCATTACCCACAGTCTGTACCCCCCCCCCACCCCCCTCCATTACCCACAGTCTGTACCCCCCCCCCTCCATTACCCACAGTCTGTACTCCTCCCCCCCCCCTCCATTACCCACAGTCTGTACTCCCCCCCCCCATTACCCACAGTCTGTACTCCTCCCCCCCCCCCATTACCCACAGTCTGTACTCCTCCCCCCCCCCCTCCATTACCCACAGTCTGTACTCCCCCCCCCCCATTACCCACAGTCTGTACTCCCCCCCCCCCATTACCCACAGTCTGTACTCCCCCCCCCCCCCATTACCCACAGTCTGTACTCCTCCCCCCCCTCCATTACCCACAGTCTGTACTCCCCCCCCCCTCCATTACCCACAGTCTGTACCCCCCCCCCCCTCCATTACCCACAGTCTGTACTCCTCCCCCCCCACCCCCCTCCATTACCCACAGTCTGTACTCCTCCCCCCCCTCCATTACCCAGAGGAACCTGAGAGACAACCACATTGCAGTGGGTCTGGAGTCACGTGTAGGCCAGGCCAAGAAAAGACAGCATCAGTGAGCCAGTTGGGTTTGTAACAACAATGGTTACATGTCAACAGTTTTTTCAGATTTTATCGAATTCCAAATGCCCACTTGCTATACCAGGATTCCTACCTGTCTCCCCAGAACATAAAGGATTGCCAACCCAGTGACATCCCCACAACATCAGCACATCCCTCTGACACAATCAGCGATCCATCTCAAACACTTCCATCCAATCAGGAACATATTGCTGTTTAAAGGAGCTTCCTGTGAACAAATTGGCAGCTGTATTCCTTACGTTACAACAATGAGAATGTTTCCAAGTACCTCAGTGCTTGAAAGGCGCAGGAGGTGATGAAAAGTTTGATACAATTCCAAGTTCTTTGCTTTGGATGTCATGAGTTTTGAAGGTTGAACAGTTTGGAGAGAGTTGGATTAGGGGTGACTGAGAGTAAATGGAAATGGGGAGTGAATGATTGTTGTAAATTAGTTCATGGGACATCAGATGAGATTAGTTTTGGGAGATGGAAGAGCTGGAATAAAACTCTGGAAAAGTATGTGCCCGGACTCTACCAAACTGATGTTTCACCTCCTGGATTTCACAGGGAGGACTGAGGAGAGAATTGTGCAGGTTTCCTGAAATGGACGAGTTTATGGGAACCAGAGCAATCGGAACTATTTGAATAATGACCCAGGATTCCAGGGGCATTATTGGAGAGGGGGGGGGGAGGAGGGGGAAGGGGATAGAGGGTGAGTCGATGGGAGGATATGGGATGTGAGGAGAGGGGACAGGGGGTGGAGAAACATGCTCCATCCATGACATTGCCTGGACTGAAGGGTGTCCTGTTGCAAGCCCAGGCTGTGTCTGATGTGAGGGCAGGTTTGTCAGAGTTGGATGTGTTTGTAAGTGAGAGAGTAATCGCAGTTCTCAGTTTCACTTGAGCCAATCGATGTTAGACTCTGTTACCTTTTAGAAAAACTGAATGCACTTGAGCTCATTAATATTCAGATCTATCTCCCCCACTGTTAAAATCGATCGCTGTTCCATTTCTAGTTAAGCAGAGATGATATCTGCACAGCTGCTATTTAGGAGTATGAAAGTATTTAACAAGCTTATCAAACAAATAATGAGTTTAGATTTTCAACGATCAGGTTTCAAAGTCAGTTTGGTTTTTGCTGAGATAAACCCAGGGAAGGAGCGATGGTTCTGTTGCTAATACTGTCAGAGTCGCCCTTTCAGAAGGTGCTGCTCCCTCCTGAATACTGTCCTCTTGTAAAGGAGTGAATCCTTCGAAGATTATAAAGGAAGGAGGAGCATGCTTAGGAGGGAATTCGGGAGGGCAAAACGGGGACATGGGATAGCTTTGGCAAATAGAGTTAGGGAGAATCCAAAGGGTTTTTACAAATATATTAAGGACCAAAGGGTAACTAGGGAGAGAGTAGGGCCCCTCAAAGATCAGCAAGGCGGCCTTTGTGTGGAGCCACAGAAAATGGGGGAGATACTAAATGAATATTTTGCATCAGTATTTACTGTGGAAAAGGATATGGAAGATATAGACTGTAGGGAAATAGATGGTGACATCTTGCAAAATGTCGAGATTACAGAGGAGGAAGTGCTGGATGTCTTGAAACGGTTAAAGGTGGATAAATCCCCAGGACCTGATCAGGTGTACCCGAGAACACTGTGGGAAGCTAGAGAAGTGATTGCTGGGCCTCTTGCTGAGATATTTGTATCATCGATAGTCACAGGTGAGGTGCCCGAAGACTGGAGGTTGGCAAACATGGTGCCACTGTTTAAGAAGGGTGGTAAGGACAAGCCAGGGAACTATAGACCGGTGAGCCTGACCTCGGTGGTGGGCAAGTTGTTGGAGGGAATCCTGAGGGACAGGATGTACATGTATTTGGAAAGGCAAGGACTCCACTTCCCGCTCCTCCGCCCTTGAGCCCCGCCCCTCCAACCGCCACCAGGACAGAACCCCACTGGTCCTCACCTACCACCCCACCAACCTCCAGATACATCGTATCATCCGCCGTCATTTCCGCCACCTCCAAACGGACCCCACCACCAAGGATATATTTCCCTCCCCTCCCCTATCAGCGTTCCGAAAAGACCACTCCCTCCGTGACTCCCTCGTCAGATCCACATACCCACCAACCCAACCTCCACTCCCGGCACCTTCCCCTGCAACCGCAAGAAATGCAAAACTTGCGCCCACACCTCCCCCCTCACTTCCCTCCAAGGCCCCAAGGGATCCTTCCATATCCACCACAAATTCACCTGCACCTCCACACACATCATTTACTGCATCCGCTGCACCCGATGTGGCCTCCTCTATATTGGGGAGACCGGCCGCCTACTTGCGGAACATTTCAGAGAACACCTCTGGGACACCCGGACCAACCAACCCAACCGCCCCGTGGCTCAACACTTCAACCCCCCCCTCCCACTCCACCAAGGACATGCAGGTCCTTGGCCTCCTCCATCGCCAGACCATAGCAACACGACGGTTGGATGAAGAGCGCCTCATCTTCCGCCTAGGAACCCTCCAACCACAAGGGATGAATTCAGATCTCTCCAGTTTCCTCATTTCCCTTCCCCCCACCTTGTCTCAGTCCCAACCCTCGAACTCAGCACCACCTTCCTAACCTGCAATCTTCTTCCTGATCTCTCCGCCCCCACCCACACTCCGGCCTATCACCCTCCCCTTAACCTCCTTCCACCTATCGCATTCCCAACGCCCCTCCCCCAAGTCCCTCCTCCCTACCTTTTATCCTAACCTGCTGGACACACTTTCCTCATTCCTGAAGAAGGGCTCATGCCCGAAACGTCGATTCTCCTGCTCCTTTGATGCTGCCTGACCTGCTGCGCTTTTCCAGCAACACATTTTCAGCTCTGATCTCCAGCATCTGCAGTCCTCACTTTCTCCTCACTGATTCAGGATAGTCAACATGGTTTTGTGCGTGGGAAATCATGTCTCACAAACTTGATTGAGTTTTTTGAAGAAGTAACAAAGAGGATTGATGAGGGCAGAACAGTGATGTGATCTATATGGACTTCAGTAAGGCGTTCAACAAGGTTCCCCATGGGAGACTGGTTAGCAAGGTTAGATCTCATGGAATACAGGGAGAACTAGCCATTTGGATACAGAACTGGCTCAAAGGTAGAAGACAGAGGGTGGTGGTGGAGGGTTGTTTTTCAGACTGGAGGCCTGTGATCAGTGGAGTGACACAAGGATCGGTGCTGGGTCCTCTACTTTTTGTCATTTACATAAATGATTTGGATGTGAGCATAAGAGGTACAGTTAGTAAGTTTGGAGATGACCCCAAAATTGGAGGTGGAGTGGACAGCGAAGAGGGTTACCTCAGATTACAACAGGATCTGGACCAGATGGGCCAATGGGCTGAGAAGTGGCAGATGGAGTTTAATTCAGATAAATGCGAGGTGCTGCATTTTGGGAAAGCAAATCTTAGCAGGACTTATACACTTAATGGTAAGGTCTGAGAGAGTGTTTCTGAACAAAGAGACCTTGGAGTGCAGGTTCATAGCTCCTTGAAAGTGGAGTCGCAGGTAGATAGGATAGTGAAGAAGGCGTTTGTTATGCTTTCCTTTATTAGTCAGAGTATTGAGTACAGGAGTTGGGAGGTCATGTTGTGGCTGTACAGAACATTGGTTAGGCCACTGTTGGAATATTGCATGCAATTCTGGTCTCCTTCCGATCGGAAAGATGTTGTGAAACTTGAAAGGGTTCAGAAAAGATTTACAAGGATGTTGCCAGGGTTGGAGGATTTGAGCTACAGGGAGAGGTTGAACAGGCTGGGGCTGTTTTCCCTGGAGCGTCGGAGGCTGAGGGGTGACCTTATAGAGGTTTATAAAATCATGAGGGGCATGGATAGGGTAAATAGACAAAGTCTTTTCCCTGGGGTCGGGGAGTCCAGAACTAGAGGGCATAGGTTTAGGGTGAGAGGGGAAAGATATAAAAGAGACCTAAGGGGCAACTTTTTCACACAGAGGGTGGTACGTGTATGGAATGAGCTGCCAGAGGATGTGGTGGAGGCTGGTACAATTATAATATTTATTTTAGATTAGACTACTTACAGTGTGGAAACAGGCCCTTCGGCCCAACAAGTCCACACCGACCCTCCAAATAGCAACCGACCTAGACCCATTCCCCTACATTTACCCCTTCACCTAACTCTACGGGCAATTTAGCATGGCCAATTCACCTGACCTGCACATCTTTGGACTGTGGGAGGAAACCGGAGCACCCGGAGGAAACCCACGCAGACACGGGGAGAATGTGCAAACTCCACACAGTCAGTTACATGAGGCAGGAATTGAACCCGGATCCCTGGCGCTGTGAGGCAGCAGTGCTAACCACTGTGCCACCGGGCCGTCCATACAGGGCATCCGGATGGGTATATAAATAGGAAGGGTTTGGAGGGATATGGGCCGGGTGCTGGCAGGTGGGACTAGATTGGGGTTGGGATATCTGTTCGGCATGGATGGGTTGGACCGAAGGGTCTGTTTCCGGGCTGTACATCTCTATGACTCTATGACCTTCAGCACAACGGTGCTACCCTTAACGTCTTCCCACAGGCGTCACTGACAGAGAGACAGCTCACACAGCCGACAGCATATTAACTGGGTAACTGGACACTAACCCATCAGTGAGAGCACACAGTCATTGTCCGCAGTGTACTGCCTGCCCTTCTGAGCCCTACCTTTGCTGTAAGTGACGGTCTGTGTGGTCTGTGTCATGCATTGTACCGACACCAGGTGACACATACTGCCAGCGGTGATGCAGCTGGTAATGATGCCTGTAGTATTCAGGCTGTAGGAGAGGGGCAGCTGCTGGAGGAAACAGCAAGGAAGCAGTTACAACAAAACCTCAGAGCCTCAGTGATGGATGACCACGGGAGGGAATAGGGCTGTGAATTTTCCACGTCACCATGCTGTGGGAATGAAAGGAGCTCCGAGACTGAATTTCAATGTTTTCTACTCGTGGGCAAAACAATGAATTAGGTCAGAATTAAATAAAAGACAAATTAGAATTGCAATATGATTGGCAGGGACAGGAAGACAGAGCAACAATCTGTGCTCCAGCCTGACCCATGGTGAGAGCCAGAACAGCGACAAATTTGAATGCAATACTAATGTTGCATATGAACGATCGATATTCAATATCAGGGCTCGGGGGAGAGAGAGAGAGAGACAGATCAATCTGTGAAAATACTGATTCCTCGAGTGAGTTAGCTCATGTGGTTGGTGGGCTGGTTTATGATGCAGAGTGAGGGCGACAGCACTGGTACAATTACCACATGGACTGACGTTACTGTGAAGGTACCATCTTCTCAACGTCTTCCCTCAGCTGAGGCGTGGTGACCCGCGGGGAAACTCTTCAGCAATCATCTCTCTCTAACCAGGTGGCCTTCTGCAATCATTACCGAGTACAGGCACCGTGAGACTGTGCACTGACTCGTTACCGAGTACAGGCACCGTGAGACTGTGCACTGACTCGTTACCGAATACAGGCACCGTGAGGCTGTGCACTGACTCGTTACCGAATACAGGCACCGTGAGGCTGTGCACTGACTCGTTACCGAATACAGGCACCGTGAGGCTGTGCACTGACTCGTTACCGAGTACAGGCACCGTGAGGCTGTGCACTGACTCATTACCGAGTACAGGCACCGTGAGACTGTGCACTGACTCGTTACCGAATACAGGCACCGTGAGACTGTGCACTGACTCGTTACCGAGTACAGACACCGTGAGACTGTGCACTGACCCATTACCAAGTACAGGCACCGTGAGACTGTGCACTGACTCGTTACCGAATACAGGCACCGTGAGGCTGTGCACTGACTCGTTACCGAATACAGGCACCGTGAGGCTGTGCACTGACTCGTTACCGAATACAGGCACCGTGAGGCTGTGCACTGACTCGTTACCGAGTACAGGCACCGTGAGGCTGTGCACTGACTCATTACCGAGTACAGGCACCGTGAGACTGTGCACTGACTCGTTACCGAATACAGGCACCGTGAGACTGTGCACTGACTCGTTACCGAGTACAGGCACCGTGAGACTGTGCACTGACCCATTACCAAGTACAGGCACCGTGAGACTGTGCACTGACCCGTTACCGAGTACAAGCACCGTGAGACTGTGCACAGACCCGTTGCCGGGTACTGGCACCGTGAGACTGTGCACAGACCCGTTGCCGAGTACAGGCACCGTGAGACTGTGCACTGACCCGTTACCGAGTACAAGCACCGTGAGACTGTGCACAGACCCGTTGCCGAGTACTGGCACCGTGAGACTGTGCACAGACCTGTTGCCGAGTACAGGAACCGTGAGACTGTGCACAGACCCATTACCGAGTACCGGGACCGTGAAACTGTGCACTGACCCATTACCAAGTACAGGCACCGTGAGACTGTGCACAGACTCGTTACTGAGTACAGGGACCGTGAGACTGTACACTGATTCATTACCGAGTACAGGCACCGTGAGACTGTGCACTGACCTGTTACTGAGTACAAGCACCGTAAGACTGTGCACTGACCCGTTACTGAGTACAGGGACCGTGAAACTGTGCACTGACCCGTTACCGAGTACAGGCACTGTGAGACTGTGCACTGACTCGTTACCGAGTACAGGAACCATGAGACTGTGCACTGACCCATTACCGAGTACAGGAACCGTGAGACTGTGCACAGACCCATTACCGAGTACCAGGACCGTGAAACTGTGCACTGACCCGTTACCGAGTACAGGCACCGTGAGACTGTGCACTGACTCGTTACCGAGTACAGGAACCATGAGACTGTGCACTGACGCGTTACTGAGTACAGGGACTGTGAGACTGTGCACAGACCCGTTACCAAGTACAGAGATCGTGAGACTGTGCACAGACTCGTTACTGAGTACAGGGACCGTGAGACTGTACACTGATTCATTACCAAGTACAGGCACCGTGAGACTGTGCACTGACCTGTAACTGAGTACAAGCACCGTAAGACTGTGCACTGACTCGTTACTGAATACAGGGACCGTGAGACTGTACACAGACCCGTTACCAAGTACAGGGACTGTGAGATTGTGCACTGACCTGTTACTGAGTACAAGCACCATGAGACTGTGCACAGACTCGTTACCGAGTACAGGAACCATGGGACTGTGCACTGACCCATTACCACGTACAGGAACCATGGGACTGTGCACTAACCCGTTACCGAGTACAGGCACCGTGAGACTGTGCACTGACCCATTACCGAGTACAGGCACCATGAGACTGTCACTGACTTGTTACTGAGTACAGGGACGTGAGACTGTGCACAGACCTGTTACCCAAGTACAAGCACCGTGAGACTGTGCACAATCTCGTTACTGAGTACGGGAACCATCGGACTGTGCACAGACCCGTTGCCGAGTACAGGAACCGTGAGACTGTGCACAGATCTGTAACCGAGTACAGGAACCGTGTGACTGTGCACAGACCCGTTGCAGAGTACAGGCACCGTGAGACTGTGCACAGACCTGTTACCGAGTACAGGAACTGTGTGACTGTGCACAGACCCATTGCAGAGTACAGGCACCGTGAGACTGTGCACAGACCTGTTACCGAGTACAGGAACCATGAGACTGTGCACAGACTCGTTACCGAGTACCAGGACCGTGAAACTGTGCACTGACCCGTTACCGAGTACAGGCACCGTGAGACTGTGCACTGACTCGTTACCGAGTACAGGAACCATGAGACTGTGCACTGACGCGTTACTGAGTACAGGGACTGTGAGACTGTGCACAGACCCGTTACCAAGTACAGAGATCGTGAGACTGTGCACAGACTCGTTACTGAGTACAGGGACCGTGAGACTGTACACTGATTCATTACCAAGTACAGGCACCGTGAGACTGTGCACTGACCTGTAACTGAGTACAAGCACCGTAAGACTGTGCACTGACTCGTTACTGAATACAGGGACCGTGAGACTGTACACAGACCCGTTACCAAGTACAGGGACTGTGAGATTGTGCACTGACCTGTTACTGAGTACAAGCACCATGAGACTGTGCACAGACTCGTTACCGAGTACAGGAACCATGGGACTGTGCACTGACCCATTACCACGTACAGGAACCATGGGACTGTGCACTAACCCGTTACCGAGTACAGGCACCGTGAGACTGTGCACTGACCCATTACCGAGTACAGGCACCATGAGACTGTCACTGACTTGTTACTGAGTACAGGGACGTGAGACTGTGCACAGACCTGTTACCCAAGTACAAGCACCGTGAGACTGTGCACAATCTCGTTACTGAGTACGGGAACCATCGGACTGTGCACAGACCCGTTGCCGAGTACAGGAACCGTGAGACTGTGCACAGATCTGTAACCGAGTACAGGAACCGTGTGACTGTGCACAGACCCGTTGCAGAGTACAGGCACCGTGAGACTGTGCACAGACCTGTTACCGAGTACAGGAACTGTGTGACTGTGCACAGACCCATTGCAGAGTACAGGCACCGTGAGACTGTGCACAGACCTGTTACCGAGTACAGGAACCATGAGACTGTGCACAGACTCGTTACTGAGTACAGGAACCATGGGACTGTGCACAGACCTGTTACCGAGTACAGGAACCATGAGACTGTGCACAGACCTGTTACCGAGTACAGGCACCGTGTGACTGTGCACTGACCCATTACCGAGTACAGGGACCGTGTGACTGTGCACTGACACACATCCCATATCGTTCTCGAAAACACTGTCAATATTTGAGCGACCAGCATGTCAGTATTTCTTACCTGTCTGCATCTCCCGCCCTTGAACCTGAGCTGATCTCCTCACGAATGCCTCCAGTTTCTGATGACGGGAGTCAGTGTGACAAAGATCCACAGCAGATGTTTGGAGTGGGCTGGGGTTGGGGGAGGTCTGTGAGAGGTGGGTTGGAATGGGAAAGGATTGAATGACCTATAATCCCCCCACATTGTGAAACCCAGAGTCTCATTACTGCAACACCTGCTGTGTGTGTCTTCAGCTGCTAGTTCCCTAAGGTCAGCAAACCCTTCACTAATGTCCCCACCTCTCCCCTCATTACTCCCCCTCCCCCTCCCCCTCTCTCCCTGTCCCACCCTCTCCCCTTCTCCTGTCCCTTCCCCTCGTATCCTTCTCCCCCTGGTCCCTTTCCCTCTCTCCTTGTTCCCCCCCTTCTCCCACTCTCTCCCTGTCCCTCTCTCTCTCTCCCTGTCCCTCCCTCTATCTCCCTGTCCCTCCCTCTCTCACTCCCTGTCCCTCTCTCTCTCTCTCCCTGTCCCTCTCTCTCTCCCTGTCCCTCTCTCTCTCCCTGTCCCTCCCTCTCTCCCCCTGTCCCTCTCTCTCTCCCTGTCCCTCCCTCTCTCTCCCTGTCCCTCCCTCTCTCCCCCTGTCTCTCTCTCTCTCTGTCCCTCTCTCTCTCCCTGTCCCTCTCTCTCTCCCTGTCCCTCTCTCTCTCTCTCCCTGTCCCTCCCTCTCTCCCCCTGTCCCTCTCTCTCTCTCTGTCCCTCTCTCTCTCCCTGTCCCTCCCTCTATCTCCCTGTCCCTCCCTCTCTCTCTCTCCCTGTCCCTCCCTCTCTCCCCCTGTCCCTCTCTCTCTCTCTGTCCCTCTCTCTCTCCCTGTCCCTCACTCTCTCCCTGTCCCTCACTCTCTCTCCCTGTCCCTCTCTCTCTGTCCCTCCTTCTCTCTCCCTGTCCCTCACTCTCTCTCCCTGTCCCTCTCTCTCTCTCTCCCTGTCCCTCTCCCTCTCTCTCCCTGTCCCTCTCCCTCTCTCTCTCTCCCTGTCCCTCCCTCTCTCTCCCTGTCCCTCCCCCTCTCTCTCCCTGTCCCCCTCTCTCCCCCTGTCCCTCCCTCTCTCTCCCCCTGTCCCTCCCTCTATCTCCCTGTCCCCCTCTATCTCCCTGTCCCTCTCTCTCCCCCTTTCCCCCTCTCTCTCCCTGTCCCTCCCTCTATCTCCCTGTCCCCCTCTATCTCCCTGTCCCCCTCTCTCCCCCTTTCCCCCTCTCTCTCTCTGACTGTGTTTTATTTGTATCTATCCTGACATATACCTACAGTATATGATCTATCAGCAAATTGGACCATTACACTAAGTTCTTGGGGCTATATAAATGCAGCCTATTATTATTGAGGAAAAGGTAGAATGCTAACCTTATGGGGATCGAGCAAAGATGGATGAGCCAGAGGATTCATAAAAATCCCAAAGCCATATAACCTTTAACCCTGACATTCTGATATCTGGGCATTAGCAATGTGAACTGCCCATCCCTAACAACACTGCAGAAGGTGGTAGTGAACTCCCCTCTGGAATCAGAGTCATAGAGTCATAGAGA
This sequence comes from Chiloscyllium punctatum, assembly GCF_047496795.1. Classification (NCBI taxonomy): domain Eukaryota; kingdom Metazoa; phylum Chordata; class Chondrichthyes; order Orectolobiformes; family Hemiscylliidae; genus Chiloscyllium; species Chiloscyllium punctatum. The sequence continues at coordinate 1,431,241 of NC_092750.1, read as the reverse complement.
TATACAGCCAGGAAACAGACCCTTCGGTCCAACCTGTCCATGCCGACCAGATATCCCAACCCAATCTAGTCCCACCTGCCAGCACCCAGCCCATATCCCTCCAAACCCTTCCTAGTCATACACCCATCCAAATGCCTCTTAAATATTACAATTGTACCAGCCTCCACCACATCCTCTGGCAGCTCATTCCATACCCGTACCACCCTCTGCATGAAAATGTTCCCCTTAGGTCTCTTTTATATCTTGCCCCTCTCACCCTAAATCTATGCCCTCTAGTTCTGGACTCCCCGACCCCAGGGAAAAGACTTTGCCTATTTATCCTATACATGACCCTCATGATTTTGTAAACCTCTATAAGGTCACCCCTCAGCATCTGACGCTCCAGGTAAAACAGCCCCAGCCTGTTCAGCCTCTCCCTATAGCTCAAATCCTCCAACCCTGGCAACATCCTTGTAAATCTTTTCTGAACCCTTTCAAGTTTTGCAACATCTTTCCGATAGGAAGGAGACCAGAATTGCACGCAATATTCCAAAAGTGGCCTAACCAATGTCCTGTACAGCTGCAACATGACCTCCCAACTCCTGTACTCAATACTCTGACCAATAAAGGAAAGCATACCAAACGCCTTCTTCACTATCCTATCTACCTGCGACTCCACTTTCAAGGAGCTATGAACCTGCTCTCCAAGGTCTCTTTGTTCAGCAACACTCCCTATGACCTTACCATTAAGTGTATAAGTCCTGCTAAGATTTGCTTTCCCAAAATGCGGCACCTCGCATTTATCTGAATTAAACTCCATCTGCCACTTCTCAGCCCATTGGCCCATCTGGTCCAGATCCTGTTGTAATCTGAGGTAACCCTCTTCGCTGTCCACTACACCTCCAATTTTGGTGTCATCTGCAAACTTACTAACTGTACCTCTTATGCTCGCATCCAAATCATTTTATAAATGACAAAAAGTAGAGGGCCCATCACCGATCCTTGTGGCACTCCCCTGGTCACAGGCCTCCAGTCTGAAAAACAACCCTCCACCACCACCCTCTGTCTTCTACCTTTGAGCCAGTTCTGTATCCAAAGGCTAGTTCTCCCTGTATTCCATGAGATCTAACCTTGCTAATCAGTCTCCCACGGGGTACCTTGTCGAACGCCTTACTGAAGCCCATATAGATCACATCTACTGCTCTGCCCTCATCAATCTTCTTTGTTACTTCTTCAAAAAACTCAATCTAAGTTTGTGAGACATGATTTCCCACGCACAAAGCCATGTTGACTATCCCTAATCAGTCCTTGCCTTTCCAAATACATGTACATCCTGTCCCTCAGGATTCCCTCCAACAACTTGCCCAGAGGTGGTGAGTTTCGATACAATGAGTTCAGTTTGTTCGTGTGGAGACTAGTGTTACCCTCGATGCCCAGAGCCGTGAACCGGGGACTGGGAACTGGGGTGGGGGTTAGGACGACAGACGTCCATCACTGTCAGTTCCAGAGAAAGATTTCTTTGTTGTTTCCAGTTTCATTTTAACCAGATTTCCAATTCTCAGACTGGCTGCATTGGAAATTTGATCTCCAGTTCTCCACTTACTGATCCCAGTCGGGGACAGGGTTTAGAATGAGCAGATGAAGGGGTCCTGGTCCTCAACACTCCCTCGATACACCAGGGCTGGGATATAGCCCACCGGTCCCTGGGAACACTGCTTGCTTCCTCTCAATGGAGGAGGGGTCTTCATTCACACATTCCAGAACTGTATCCTCCAAGCACATGGAAAACAGGCCTCAGGCTCCAAGTGAACCACAGAAACTAGGAGCAAGGATAGGCCATTCAGCCCTTCCAGCCTCTCCACCATTAAATGCTGATTATCGAACTCACTTGCCCAATGCTGCTCATTCTCCATACCCTTTGGTCCTTTCAACACTAAGAACTGTACCTAATGTCTTCAAAATATTCAATGTTTTGGCCTCGATGGCTTTCTCTAACAGTAAATCCCACCGGCTCCCCGCTCTCTGCTCAGCTCACTCTGAAATCCCCGGTATCCTTGGCCTGTGAGCCTTGAGGTTCGGGATTGCCAGGTTATCAGGAACATCCTTCCTGCTTTACCTTCTAATCCTGTCCGAATGGGATGGGTTTGTATGAGACTTCTCCTCATTCTTCTAAACTCCTGATGAATATAATCATAACCAAACCATTCCCTTACACCACTGCCCCCATCCCAGGGTCAGGCTGCTAAACTGTGACCTCATTGGCTCAAACTCCCTGCTGACCCAAGCTGATGGATCGAATGAATGATTGACACAATCCCTGTCCCTGTCCGTGTCCCTGTCCGTGTCCCTGTCCGTGTCCCTGTCCCTGTCCCTGTCCGTGTCCCTGTCCCTGTCCGTGTCCCTGTCCCTGTCCCTGTCCGTGTCCTGGAGCAGCTTTATGGGATTTCACTGCTCAGCTGGTTTATAAAGTTCTAGATCTCTCCATGACAGGGCTCACCCATTGCATGTCACACAATGCTGCTCCTGGGTCTATCTGTCAGGCTGCACTTTATACCCTGTCGTGGATACACCAAGCTCTCTCTCTCTCTCTCTCTCTCTCCGTCAATCTCTCTTTCTGTCTCTCTCTCTCTGTTTTTTTCTCTCTGTCTCCCTTTGTCTCTCTCTCTCTCTCTCTTTCTCTTCTTCTCTATCCCTGTCTCTGTCTCTGTGTGTCTCTCTCTGTATCTCTCTCTCGCTCGCTTTCTGTCTCTCTGTGTGTCTCTCTGTGTGTCTCTCTCTGTCTCTCTCACTCTCTATATCTCTCTCTATCTCTCTCTTCCTCTCTCTATCTATCGCTCCCTCTATCTCTCTCTCTATCTGTCTCTCTATCTCTCTCTGTCTCTCTCTATCTATCTCTCACTCTATCTCTCTCTATCTATGTCTCTCTGTCTCTATCTCTGTCTATCTCTCTCTCTCATTCTCTGTCTTTCTCTATCTCTCTCTGTGTCTCTGTCTCTCTCTACCTCTCTCTCTGTCTCTCTCTGTCTCTCTCTCTCTCTGTCTCTCACTGTCTCTGTCTCTGTCTCTCTCTCTGTCTCTCTCTGTCTCTCTCTCTCTGTCTCTCTCTGTCTCTCTCTGTCTCTCTCTCTCTCTCTGTCTCTCTCTCTCTCTCTCTCTCTGTCTCTCTCTGTCTCTCTCTCTCTCTCTGTCTCTCTCTCTCTCTCTGTCTCTGTCTCTCTCTCTCTCTTTCTCTGCCTCTCTGAGTTTGACAGTGAGTGGTCCGTTGAGATATTGGAGGTCAGTCACTGCCTGGTCCCAGGGAGGTAACGGTTAATGATCCTGTGCCAGTAGCTGATTAATTAAAGGAACATTGATAACTTGCTGAGTCTCAGGAAAAGTGACTCTTCAATCATGGTAACATCAAATTATCACAAATTGTTGTGCTTCTTTTGATTCGATCAGAATGTAACTAGAAGAGCGAATGACAGGAGGAAGCCGAGCAGCTGGGATTGAAGAGTGTGCAATTATCAAAGTGAGGTGGGAAGGGAGTGACATCTCTGGGCCCTCACACTGACTGGACAACACCATGTTCAGCTCCTTTGAACTGCCCTGAATCTGCCACCTTCCACACCCTGTTACTCACCACACTCGGTCAATCTCCTGCAGCCCCCACAGCCACTTAGAATAGAATAGAATCCCTATGGAGTGAAATCAGGCCATTTGGCCCATCGAGGGCCCACACTGACCCACTCCCCCACCCTATCCCTGTAACCCTGCATTTCCCACAGCTAATCCATGTAGCCTGCATATCCCTGGATACTATGGGACAATTTAGCAAGGCCAATCCAGTCCAACCTGACATCTCCGGAAGGAAACTGAAGCGTGAAGGAACCCCACACAGACACGGGGAGAATGAACAAACTTTCACCTGAGGCTGGAATTGAACCTGGGTCCCTGATGCTGTGAGGCAGGTTCGCTAATCACTGAGCTACTGTGATGGCCCTGGTGGATGTTTTGGTGTCGTGTGGGTGGGGGTGCTCAGAGTTTAAGACCCCACCTTCCTGGAAGGTGGGAACAAGGAGCAGGAACCTGTCCTGCCATTGAATATGATCACAGATGTTTCGCTTGTGGTTTCAGTCACATGTTTAAACAAAATCTAGCAGTTGTTTGTTAGTCATCACCTAACTGGTACAGTCTCCATGGCAATGCTTCTACCAATCAGAGGCAACAAACCAAACATTCAGTGCCCTTCACACACAGTGAGGATGGTACTTCCCTATTACTTTTGGATTTTGTGTTATTCCATAAGATCCATCTTGTTCTGACTTCACCAAACTGGTTTCCTTTCTCAGGAACAATTTGGTTCTCTCCTGGGATATGGCTATTTCCTGCCTATCTCAGTGAAATCAGAACATGCTGCTATAACTCCTTTGGACCCTTCATCAAAATCATTGCCATCCCTTGAAATAATTGAGATCCCAGCCCTGTTCCACAGGATATTCCTGTAGTTACTGCCTGCTAACCTGGGAAAGTCCGACTTATCCTGACTGTCTGTTTCATGGTGAGGAACCAATCCTTTATCCACAATCCTGATAGCTCCCACCTTGTTCAGCAAATTTCCGTGCAGCACGTTATCAACCAGCATTTGGTATTCCTGGGACACTGCATTCCTTGTTTTCCCTCTGTCCATCCAGAGTGTGACTTCACCAACATCAGTCAGCCACATTACTGTGGATCTGGAGTTACATGTAGACCAGGCCTGGTAAGGATGGCAGATTCCCTGCTGCACGTGAACTACAAGAACTGACCATAAACTCCTGGTGGTGGTGGGATTTGAACCCAGTGTACTGACCTGGGATTCTGACTCACTCGTCCAGTGACATCACTGATCCACCATTGCCATCCTTCAGGATACCCATGTAAGTTACCCGTGATTTCAGCTATTTTCCCGACCCCACCCCAAATACCTTTCTCTACCCCATTGACCCTCCTTCATCAGATTACAATCACAATGTCAGCTGCAGATTCCAAAACAAATCACCTTGCTGGAACTTGATCCCTGGGTCTCCTAGATCAGAGGCAAGGGTATTACCACTGCACCATAACAGCTCTGTCTATTGAGTCTTTGTGTAGCCAGAATGAGCAGGTTATGGTTGGTTACAGAACCATGAGGAGCAGGAGAGGCCATTCAGCCCCTTGAGCCTGCTCTGCTATTTCACAGGGTTTTAGCTGATCTGATCACAGCCTGTATTCCACTCTCCTGCCTGCTCTGTGTCACCCTTCACCCCATTACTGATCATAAATCTGTCCATCTCCTTACATTTATTTCCCACAACAATACCAGCTGCAATCTGGGGGAGTCAATTTCACAGATTCAGGTCCCTCTGAGAGAAGGAATTCCCCTTGCCTCTGGTTTAAATCTGCTGCCCCTTTATCCTAAAACCATCACCTCTCGTCTTAGATATGCCCACAGGAGGAAACGTCCTCTCTATGTCTGCTTTGTCAATCCCCTTTGGTATCTTATCGACTTCAAATACATCTCCTCTCATTCTGCTAAACTCCAGAGAGGGTTAGTCCTAAACTGCTCAATCTCTCCTCAAGCCCGTCATCCATGGAATCAATCTAGTGACCCTTCTCTGAACTGCCTCCAGTACAATGACTCCCGTCCTCAAGTAAGGGCCCCAAAACTGTCTGCATTGCTCCAGGAGTGATCTCGCTAAGGTCTTGGACAGTGGCCACAACACTTCTCTCCTCTTATACACAATTCCTTTAGTAATTAATAAGGCTCCATTTGTCCACATGTTGCTGAACAAAGAGACCTTGGAGTGCAGGTTCATAGCTCCTTGAAAGTGGAGTCACAGGTAGACAGGATAGAGAAGAAGGCGTTTGGTATGCTTTCCTTTATTGGTCAGAGTATTGAGTACAGGAGTTGGGAGGTCATGTTGCGGCTATACAGGACATTGGTTAAGCCACTGTTGGAATATTGCATGCAATTCTGGTCTCCTTCCTATCGGAAGGATGTTGTGAAACTTGAAAGGGTTCAGAAAAGATTTACAAGGATGTTGCCAGGGTTAGAGGATTTGAGCTATAGGGAGAGGCTGAACAGACTGGGGCTGTTTTCCCTGGAGCATCGGAGGCTGAGGGGTGACCTTATAGAGGTTTATAAAATTATGAGGATCATGGATAGGATAAATAGACAAAGTCTTTTCTCTGGGCTTGGGGAGTCCAGAACTAGAGGGCATAGGTTTAAGGTGAGAGGGGAAAGATATAAAAGAGACCTAAGGGGCAACTTTTTCACACAGAGGGTGGGGTATGGGTGTGGAATGAGCTGCCAGAGGATGTGGTGGAGGCTGGTACAATTATAACATTTATTTTAGATTAGATTACTTACAGTGTGGAAACAGGCCCTTCGGCCCAACAAGTCCACACTAACCCTCCAAAGAGCAACCCACCCAGACCCATTCCCCTACATTTACCCCTTCACCTAACACTAGGGCAATTTAGCATGGCCAATTCACCTGACCTGCACATTTTTGGACTGTGGGAGGAAACCGGAGCACCCGGAGGAAACCCACGCAGACACAGGGAGAACGTGCAAACTCCACACAGTCAGTCGCCTGAGGCGGGAATTGAACCCAGGTCTCTAGCGCTGTGAGGCAGCAGTGCTAACCACTGAGCCACTGTGTCGTCCATACAGGGCATCCGGATGGATATATAAATAGGAAGGGTTTGGAGGGATATGGGCCGGGTGCTGGCAGGTGGGACTAGAGTGGGTTGGGATATCTGGTCGGTATGGACGGGTTGGACTGGAGGGTCTGTTTCCGGGCTGTACGATGTACATTGTATTCATGTTTTCAGAGGAGTCCTTTGAAGTCTATCTCAGTCTGAACCATTTTCCCAGAGTTTGGATCTTATTAGCTGCGTAGGAAATTCTAGGGAGAAAGTTCACTATTGTTCAGGTTTATCTGCCATGAATTTGATTTGTTCTGAAAATGTTTTTATTTTATAGAGTTTGTGAAATGTGTTCACTGTGAAACTATTCCAACTGAAACTGTTGAAGTGAATCAGGTACTAGGTGGAGATTTCGGGCTTTAGGAAGGGTTCAAAGTGAAACATTGAACAGATTCACCCATTTCCTGATGCTCCTGATGTTTGTAACATCTCTGTCTAACACAGCATCGTTTCCAGTTCACGATAAAAATCGCTAAGTTGGATCTGAGATTTAGACCTGACTTGTTTGACCAGAAGGTCTATTTGTTGGCTGATTGTTTACCGTGAAGGTCAGTCCCTGACATACTCACAAGAGGCTGCCAATGTATGTTTATCAAAAAAACATTAACGTGTACTACACAAAAACAATACACAAACTGAAAGAAAAACAGCAATAGCTGGAGAAGCTCAACAGGTCTGGCAGCATCCATGCAGAGAAAGCAGAGTTAACAATTCATGTCTATGTTGAAGGGGTATGTGTGTATGTGTGTGTGTATGAGAGTGTGTGTGTGAGTGTGTGTGTGTGAGTGTTTGTGTGTGAGTGCGTGTGTTTGCGTGTGTGAGTGTGTATGTGGGAGTGTGTGTGTGGGTGTGTGTGTGTGAGTGAATGTGTGTGGGAGTGTGTGTGTGAGTGTGTGTATGTGTATGGGAGTGTGTGTGTGAGTGTGTGTGTGTGTGAGTGTGTGTGTGTAGGAGTGTGTGTGTGAGTGTGTGTATGTGTATGGGAGTGTGTGTGTGTGTGAGTGTGTGTGTGTGAGTGTGTGTGTATGTGTGTGTGGGAGTGTGTGGGAGTGCGTGTGTGAGTGTGAATGTGTGTGTGTGAGTGTGTGTGTGTATGTGTGTGTGTGAGTGTGTGTGTGTGAGTGTTTGGGAGTGCGTGTGTGAGTGTGTGTGTGAGTGTGTGTGTGTGCGAGTGTGTGTGAGTGAGTGTGAGTGTATGTGTGAGTGTATGTGTGTGTGTGAGTGTGAGTGTGTGTGAGTGTGTGTGTGGGACTGTGTGTGTGAGTGTGTGGGAGTGTGTGTGTGTGTGGGACTGTGCATGTGTATGTGGGAGTGTGTGTGTGGGAGTGTGAGTGTGTGTGTGTGTATGGGAGTGTGTGTGTGTGTGAGTGTGTGTGTGAGTGTCTGTGTGTGAGTGTGAGTGTCTGTGTGTGAGTGTGAGTGTGTGTGAGTGTGAGTGTCTGTGTGAGTGTGAGTGAGTATGAGTGTGTGTGTGAGTGTGAGTGTGTGAGTGAGTGTGTGTGTGTGAGTGTGTGAGTGTGTGTGAGTGTGTGTGTGAGTGTGAGTGTGAGTGTGTGTGAGTGTCTGTGTGTGAATGTCAGTGTGTGGGAGTGTGAGTGTGTGAGAGTGTGTGTGTGAGTGTGTGTGTGAGTGTGAGTGTGTGTGAGTGTGTGAGTATGTGTGTGAGTGTGTGTGAGTGTGAGTGTGTGTGAGTGTCTGTGTGTGAATGTCAGTGTGTGTGAGTGTGAGTGTGAGTGTGTGTGAGTGTGAGTGTGTGTGAGTGAGTGTGTGTGTGAGTGTGAGTGTGAGTGTGTGTGAGTGAGTGTGTGTGTGAGTGTGTGTGAGTGTGTGTGTGAGTGTGAGTGTGTGAGTGTGTGTGTGAGTGTGTGTGTGTGAGTGTGAGTGTGTGTGAGTGTCTGTGTGTGAATGTCTGTGTGTGGGAGTGAGTGTGTGTGAGTGTGTGTGTGTGTGTGTGAGTGTGAGTGTGTGTGAGTGTGAGTGAGTGTGTGTGTGAGTGTGTGTGTGAGTGTGAGTGTGAGTGTGTGTGAGTGTGAGTGTGAGTGTGTGTGAGTGTCTGTGTGTGAATGTCTGTGTGTGGGAGTGTGAGTGTGTGTGAGTGTGAGTGAGTGTGTGTGTGAGTGTGTGTGTGAGTGTGAGTGTGTGTGAGTGTGAGTGTGTGTGAGTGTCTGTGTGTGAATGTCTGTGTGTGGGAGTGTGAGTGTGTGTGAGTGTGTGTGTGTGTGTGAGTGTGTGTGAGTGTGAGTGTCTGTGTGTGAGTGTGAGTGTGAGTGTGATAGGTGGTGATAGAGCACGGAAAGAGAGAAAGCCTGGCAGCCCAAAGGGTGGATGATGAAACCCTGACACTGGGTATGAGGAGTGAGCTGGTTGTGCTGAAAGCAGCCCGTGTGAAGATGGGGCCTAGTGTGTGGGAGCTAACAAGGATAGTGTGTGTGGTAGGGAGCTAGGCCTTGGAGGAGTTCAGGCCCTAAAATTATTGAACTTGATATTGAGCCTGGAGGGCTGCAGGGTCCCCAAGTGGAAAATGAGGTGCTGTTCTTCCAGCTTGTGCTGAGCTTCACTGGACACAGCAGCAAGCCTGAGACAGAGAGGTTGGCCAGGGAACAGAGTAGGGTGTTCAGGGAAGCTCAGGGTCTTTTTTGTCGGCAGAACATAGATGTTCTGTGCAGCAGTCACCAGTCTACGCTTCATTTCCCCAGTACAGAGGAGATCACATTGAGAGCAGCGAATGCAATAGACTAGATTGTGAGAAGTGCAGGTAAAGTGCTACTTCACCTGGAAGGTGTGTTTGGGTCCTTGGATACTGAGGAGGGAGGAGGTAAATGGGCAGGTGTTACACCTTTGGCAGTTGCAGAGGAAGGTGCAATGGTGCTGTGGGGGATATTGGGAGTGAAGGAAGCGTGGACCAAGGTATCCTAGAGGGAATGGTCCTTGCAGAAGGCGGATAAGAGAGGGGAGGGGAATGTGTCTGGAGGTGGGATCTCGCTGGAGAGGGAGGAAATTCTAGCTGATGATCTTCTGGATGTGGATGCTGCTGGGATGGTAGGTGGGTCAAGGGGAACCCTATTGCTGCTGTGGGAGGGAAGAGGGAGGATGAGAGTGGAAGTGCAGCAGATTGGTCAGACCCAGCTGAGGGCCCTGTTGAATATGGTGCTGGGGAATCCTCGCTTGAGGAAGAAGGTGGACATTTTGGAGATTCCCTTGTTGAAATTGGTCTCATCAGAATGGACTTGGTAAAGCAGGGTGCTGGAAAATTACAGCAGGTCAGGCAGCATCCGAGGAGTAAGAGAGTCCAGGTTTCAGGCTGACCCCTTCTTTAGGATCCAACATCTGCAGTCCTCACTTTGTCCTGTCATCAGAAGTGATAGAGTTGGAGGAACTGGGGGAATGGAGTAGAGAATGTGTAGCCAAGGTAACCATGGGAGTTGGTGGGTTTCTAATGGGTATCAGTGGCCGGTCTATCTCAGAAATGGAAACAGAAATGTCGAGGAAGGAAAGGGTGTAGTCAGAGATAGACCGGGTGAAAGTGAGAGCGAGGTGGAAATTGGAAAAGAAATTGATCAACTTTTCCAATATCAGATAAGAGAGGGAAGCAGCACTGATGATGTCATCGATATATCGGAGAAGGAGTTGTGGGTGGGGGCCGGAGTAGGACTGGAACAAGGAATGTTCCACGTACCCCACAAAGAGACAGGAATAACCGGGGTCTATGAGAGCAGTAATGGCCGTCCCTCAGACCTGAAGGAAATGGGAGGAGGTAAGAGCAAAGTTGTTGAGGGTGAGGACGGGCTGGGCTGGGCGGTTGGGGATGGGTCAGTCCTTTGGGGAGAGGCAGAGAGCCCTGAGATCGTCCTGGTGGGGGATAGACGAGGAATGGGCTTGCACCTCCATCGGAAAGGGGAGACTGGAAATTCTGAAACTGGCATAAAATGGAATTGTGGATCCATGTGGGCAGGGACTGGATCAGGGGAGATCAACACAAAGTGGGTTTCCCTCGACAAGAATTATTGAAACATCCTCATCCCATTCCAAATCAGGAACAAAGCTGCATCCCCTCATCCCAGCAAAATCCTCCCAGGTCCCCAAACCTTGGACAACAATGACCCCATCTCTGTGGTTTTTATATTTCAAAGTGATATCACACAAAACTGAGCAACTTTCCCAACGCCCAAAATCACTGAGACCTCCTGTTATGCTTCTTTTAAACTATTAACCACCACCAGTGAAAACATCAATGTAACCAATTCAGTAAATACAAGGAGAGCCCATTCAGGTCAACATAAACCATCAAGAGTGAAGGGGAAGGAGGGAGACAGCGAAGGGACTAAATCAAAATGGAGTTGGAAGGGGACTTGAAGCTGTGTATCCTCTGCAGTGCCCACCTCTCCCTCCCCTTTCTCCGTGTGGAATCTTCCCTCTCAGTTGGCCCAGACGTGATCGGTTTCCTCTTGGTAAATTGCTGTGTATTTGCTCAATGCTGGTTTCTTTAATTAGACCATCAGCCGTTGGCCATTCAGCCCATCCTGAATTCTACTGTCCTCCCTTTTCCTCAATACCCTTCATTCCCTTCAAAATCACAGCCTTCAATACACCCAATACCCAGCCCCGAGAGCTCTCTGTGGTAAGGATTTCCACAGCTTCCCTCCCCTCACAGGGAAGAGATTCCTCCTCCCGATGAGTTAATGTTCCACCCCGGAACCCCCTGAACCAGCTCAACGTTACTAATGATGCTCTCCCTAAACTCAGGTCTGGTTCAGCCTGGCAGGGACCCTTCCTCTCTGGGGATACGATAAATAATTGGAATGCTGCCACTTCCCTGACCCATGCAGGACATTTCCAGAAAGGTCAAAAAGGTCAGATTTAAAGAGCCTGGAAAGAACATGAGAGTGAGGAAAAGATTCAGGAAGAGAATTCCTCAGCTGCCGGGTGGGGGAGGGGGAGAGGGTGGGGGAGGGGGAGAGGGTGGGGGTGGGGAAGGTGGGGGAGGGGGAGAGGGTGGGGGAGGGGGAGAGGGTGGGGGTGGGGAAGGTGGGGGAGGGGGAGAGGGTGGGGGAGGGGGAGAGGGTGGGGGTGGGGGAGAGGGTGGGGGTGGGGGAGAGGGTGGGGGTGGGGAAGGTGGGGGAGGGGGAGAGGGTGGGGGAGGGGGAGAGGGTGGGGGTGGGGGAGAGGGTGGGGGTGGGGGAGAGGGTGGGGGAGGGGGAGAGGGTGGGGGTGGGGGAGAGGGTGGGGGAGGGGGAGAGGGTGGGGGTGGGGAAGGTGGGGGAGGGGGAGAGGGTGGGGGAGGGGGAGAGGGTGGGGGTGGGGAAGGTGGGGGTCAGTCTCCACAACTGATCAACGGAGTGATTAAAATTAGGAGCAACTGGATTGGAGCACAGTGGAACTGGACGGGTGACAGAGATAGGGAGGGGGGTGTAGGGGCTGGAGGGGGTTACAGAGATAGGGAGGGGGGTGTAGGGGCTGGAGGGGGTTACAGAGATAGGGAGGGGGGTGTAGGGGCTGGAGGGGGTTACAGAGATAGGGAGGGGCTGTAGGGGCTGGAGGGGGTTACAGAGATAGGGAGGGGGGTGTAGGGGCTGGAGGGGGTTACAGAGATAGGGAGGGGGGTGTAGGGGCTGGAGGGGGTTACAGAGATAGGGAGGGGGTGTAGGGGCTGGAGGGGGTGATGGAGAGAGGTACGGGGTGTAGGGGCTGGAGGGGGTGATGGAGAGAGGGAGGGGGTGTAGGGGCTGGAGGGGGTGACAGAGATAGGGAGGGGGTGTAGGGGCTGGAGGGGGTGATGGAGAGAGGTACGGGGTGTAGGGGCTGGAGGGGGTGATGGAGAGAGGGAGGGGGTGGAGGGGCTGGAGGAGGTGATGGAGAGAGGGAGGGGGTGTAGGGGCTGGAGGAGGGGACAGAGATAGGGAGGGGGGTGTAGGGGCTGGAGGAGGTGATGGAGAGAGGGAGGGGGTGTAGGGGCTGGAGGAGGTGACAGAGACAGGGAGGGGGTGTAGGGGCTGGAGGAGGGGACAGAGACAGGGAGGGGGTGTAGGGGCTGGAGGAGGGGACAGAGACAGGGAGGGGGTGAGCTCATGGGGAATTGGAATCAAGGCTGAGGATGAAATAATTGCGATTTTCTCGAGTGGAAGTGAGTGTCCTCAGTGAGCACGGGGACTGACTGGTGACGGGGAGGTCATGGTGAGAGCTGGAAACTGAGAGGATGAGGGTGGGTGCTCAGTGGGGGGGTAACGCCGAGAAATGTTTGGAATTGTCAAGTCTGGTGTTGAGAAAAGCTCTGACGAGCCAATAGCGTTATCCCAGCCTCGGACACAAGCTCCGATTGGATGCAGAGATATCATTGCAACAACCCCCCAGAATGTGGTGAAGTGCTTTGCTGGTGTGAGACCACAGAGGCCTCTGACTGTACATGTGCAGTGATTTAAGGGTTAACATCTGCTAGTTACCAAGACAAGCACTGCAGGAATTGTCACATGACAGGAATTTCAGTAAACTCAAAGTACATCCTGCATTCCGTCCACTTCCTGCTCCCATCCACATGTACTGGCAGAAGAGCTCTCAAAGGAAAGGGGACCCCATGTGCTAATGCAATGGACACTACTGGCTCTGAAAGCTTTGTGCTGTTTCTCACCAAGAACAGTGGTCAGCCCCACTGCCTCACAGCGCCAGGGACCCAGGTTCGATTCCTGCCTCAGGTGACTCTCTGTGTGGAGTTTGCACATTCTCCCCGTGTCTGTGTGGGTTTCCTCCCACAGTCCAAAGATCTGGGGTGGGGTGTCCAGAACTAGAGGGTGAGAGGGGAAAGATATAAAAGAGACCTAAGGGGCAACGTTTTCATACAGAGGGTGGTACGTGTATGGAATGAGCTGCCAGAGGATGTGGTGGAGGCTGGTACATTGCAACATTTAAGAGGCATTTGATGGGTATATGAATAGGAAGGGTTTGGAGGGATATGGGCCGGATGCTGGTGGGTGGGACTAGATTAGGTTGGGATATCTGTTCGGACGGGTTGGACCGAATGGTCTGTTTCCATGCTGTACATCTCTATGACTCTATGTGCAGGTTAGATGGATTGGCCATGGGATATGGAGGGTTACAAGGATATGGATGGCATTGGGGGAATGGGGGGGTGGGGTCTGAATAGAACATGGAGCAGTACAGCACAGTAGATGCCCTTCAGCCCTCGATGTTGTGCTGGCCTTTTATCCTCCTCTAAGATCAGACTAACTTACATACCCTTCATTATACTAACTTGTGTGTGCCTATCCAAGAGATAGGATGTTCTTCGGAGGGTCGGTGTGGACTTAATGGGCCGAATGGCCTGGTTTCACACTGTCAGGGCTCTATGTTTCCAACTTCACAATGATAATGAAGAGGGTGGACAATAGGAAACAGTCTTTTCAGATTTGGAACTTGTGAAAGGTGTTTATTTTGATTCTGCTGACAGTATTTGAAGTTAGAGATTGAAGGGAACACATGAGACTATAACCTGTTGAGGCACTACAGCCTGGTATTAGCAAGTTGTCCAAATAGCAACTCAATCCAAACAAAATTAATCTTGGAGCATCACAGGGTGGTTTTCTATTTGAATGAAACATGATTTCTGCAGTGTTGATGATAATACCATGTTCATGCTTCATCAGCCAAGGTTTGATGGACTTTATCGCCCACCTCCTCATATTGGAGCACCCGGCTGTCACCGTCACGGTGGGAAGGCTGACAGATGACAAAAGGCAAAAGGTCTTACCTCTGCCTAATGGAGGTGGAGAACTTGAATATATTATTAGACAGTAGTGACTCAGCAAACAAATTACGATTCAGTCAGAAAGCCAGCACCATCTGCGCATACACACAAGAAAAGTAGAAAATACAGACAGTTCGTTACCTTCCTGTACACACTGACAGATGTGACAATTAATGAATATAACAGGCGCTTGAGACAACCAGCAATCAACTTGACTTTGGTGATGTCAGACAGCAAATCAAAGATGATCTTTCTAATCAACTACACTGGAGGAAGGGACACGGCAGTTATCGAACATAGAACTGTACAGCACAGCACAGGCCCTTCAGCCCGTGATGTTGTGCCAAGAATTTATCTCAAGCTAAGATCAATCGAACCTACACACCCCTCAATTTACTGCCATCAATGTACTTGTCCAGGAGTCGTTTAAATGTCCCTAATGTCTCTGACTCTACTCCCACCATTGGCAATGTATTCCACACACCCAGCACTCTCTGTGGAAAGAACCTACCTCTGACATCTCCCCGAAACCTTTCTCCAATCACCTTAAAATGATGTTCCCTCGTGACAGCCATTTCTGCCCTGGGGGAAAGTCTCTGGCTATCTCCTCTATCTCTGCCTCTCATTACCCTGTACGTTTCTGTCAAGTCACCTCTCTTCCTTCTCTCCAGTGTGAAAAACCCCTCGCTCAGTCAACCTCTCTTCATCAGACAAACCCTCCAGTCCAGGCAGCATCCTGGTAAATCTCCTCTGCACCCTCTCGAAAGCATCTACATCCTTCCTATAATGAATTGACCAGAACTGGACACAATATTCCAAGTGTGATCTAATCAGGGTTTTAAAGATCTGCAGCAAAACCTCGTGGCCCTTAAACTCAGTCCCCCTGTGAATGAAAGCCAGCACACCAGAAGCCTTCTTAACAACTTTATCAATGTGGGTGACAACTTTGAGGGATCTATGTACTTGCACGCCCAGATCCCTCTGTTCCTCCACACTGCCAAGAATCCTGTCTTTAATCCTATATTCAGTATTCGAGTTCGACCTTCCAAAATGCATCACTTCGCATTTATCCAGTTGAACTCCATCTGCCATTTCTCAGCCCAGCTCTGCATCTTGTCTATGTCACACTACAGCCTGCAACAGCCCTCAACACTGTCTATGACATCGCAGACCTTTGTGTCATCAGCAAACGTACCACCCAACCTTCCGCGTCTTCATCCAAGTCATTTATAAACACTACAAACAGCAGAGGGCCCAGAACAGATCCCTGTGGGACCCCACTGCTCACACACCTCCAGGCAGGTGGGATGGGGAGGTATGGTGATGTGATAAAAATAGTTGATTTGAAATTGAACAAACCATTTGGACATTTTCAGACCGAGATTGTTATTTTGGATCTTTGACAATATTAGGATTCATGCCTGACCTGCCGAGAGAAAACCAAATGGGTCCTTCCAATATTATTGCAAACCAATCCAAAGAAAGAGAAACAGAACAAGCCAAACATCTTGGCAGCTTCAGCAGCAAGTGTGGAATGAGACACAGAGTATAGGCTTGCTCAGTCTGTCAGAAAGCTGACAATCCAGTCGGCCATCCTGACTGAGAGCCACCTGAAGGAGGAACACGAGATGGAGACCTCAGACTACAGTCACTCAGCACGAGCTCCCAGCTGGGAACACCCTGAGCTCTCTCAGTCACTGGGTGGACCCTGAGCTCTCTCAGTCACTGGGTGCACCCTGAGCTCTCTCAGTCACTGGGTGGACCCTGAGCTCTCTCAGTCACTGGGTGCACCCTGAGCTCTCTCAGTCACTGGGTGCACCCTGAGCTCTCTCAGTCACTGGGTGCACCCTGAGCTCTCTCTCAGTCACTGGGTGCACCCTGAGCTCTCTCAGTCACTGGGTGCACCCTGAGCTCTCTCTCAGTCACTGGGTGGACCCTGAGCTCTCTCAGTCACTGGGTGCACCCTGAGCTCACTCAGTCACTGGGTGCACCCTGAGCTCTCTCAGTCACTGGGTGCACCCTGAGCTCTCTCAGTCACTGGGTGCACCCTGAGCTCTCTCTCAGTCACTGGGTGCATCCTGTGCTCTCTCAGTCACTGGGTGGACCCTGAGCTCTCTCTCAGTCACTGGGTGGACCCTAAGCTCTCTCAGTCACTGGGTGCACCCTGAGCTCACTCAGTCACTGGGTGCACCCTGAGCTCTCTCAGTCACTGGGTGCACCCTGAGCTCTCTCAGTCACTGGGTGCACCCTGAGCTCTCTCAGTCACTGGGTGCACCCTGAGCTCTCTCAGTCACTGGGTGCACCCTGAGCTCTCTCTCAGTCACTGGGTGCACCCTGAGCTCTCTCAGTCACTGGGTGGACCCTGAGCTCTCTCAGTCACTGGGTGCACCCTGAGCTCTCTCAGTCACTGGGTGCACCCTGAGCTCTCTCAGTCACTGGGTGCACCCTGAGCTCTCTCTCAGTCACTGGGTGGACCCTGAGCTCTCTCAGTCACTGGGTGCACCCTGAGCTCTCTCAGTCACTGGGTGCACCCTGAGCTCTTTCAGTCACTGGGTGCACCCTGAGCTCTCTCAGTCACTGGGTGCACCCTGAGCTCTCTCAGTCACTGGGTGCACCCTGAGCTCACTCAGTCACTGGGTGCACCCTGAGCTCTCTCAGTCACTGGGTGCACCCTGAGCTCTCTCAGTCACTGGGTGCACCCTGAGCTCTCTCAGTCACTGGGTGCACCCTGAGCTCTCTCAGTCACTGGGTGCACCCTGAGCTCTCTCTCAGTCACTGGGTGCACCCTGAGCTCTCTCTCAGTCACTGGGTGCACCCTGAGCTCACTCAGTCACTGGGTGCACCCTGAGCTCTCTCAGTCACTGGGTGGACCCTGAGCTCTCTCAGTCACTGGGTGCACCCTGAGCTCTCTCAGTCACTGGGTGCACCCTGAGCTCTCTCAGTCACTGGGTGCACCCTGAGCTCTCTCTCAGTCACTGGGTGGACCCTGAGCTCTCTCAGTCACTGGGTGGACCCTGAGCTCTCTCTCAGTCACTGGGTGGACCCTGAGCTCTCTCAGTCACTGGGTGCACCCTGAGCTCACTCAGTCACTGGGTGCACCCTGAGCTCTCTCAGTCACTGGGTGCACCCTGAGCTCTCTCAGTCACTGGGTGCACCCTGAGCTCTCTCTCAGTCACTGGGTGCATCCTGAGCTCTCTCAGTCACTGGGTGGACCCTGAGCTCTCTCTCAGTCACTGGGTGGACCCTGAGCTCTCTCAGTCACTGGGTGCACCCTGAGCTCACTCAGTCACTGGGTGCACCCTGAGCTCTCTCAGTCACTGGGTGCACCCTGAGCTCTCTCAGTCACTGGGTGCACCCTGAGCTCTCTCAGTCACTGGGTGCACCCTGAGCTCTCTCAGTCACTGGGTGCACCCTGAGCTCTCTCTCAGTCACTGGGTGCACCCTGAGCTCTCTCAGTCACTGGGTGCACCCTGAGCTCTCTCTCAGTCACTGGGTGGACCCTGAGCTCTCTCAGTCACTGGGTGGACCCTGAGCTCTCTCAGTCACTGGGTGCACCCTGAGCTCTCTCAGTCACTGGGTGCACCCTGAGCTCTCTCAGTCACTGGGTGCACCCTGAACTCTCTCAGTCACTGGGTGGACCCTGAGCTCTCTCAGTCACTGGGTGCACCCTGAGCTCTCTCAGTCACTGGGTGCACCCTGAGCTCTCTCTCAGTCACTGGGTGCACCCTGAGCTCTCTCAGTCACTGGGTGCACCCTGAGCTCTCTCAGTCACTGGGTGCACCCTGAGCTCTCTCAGTCACTGGGTGCACCCTGAGCTCTCTCTCAAGTCACTGGGTGGACCCTGAGCTCTCTCAGTCACTGGGTGGACCCTGAGCTCTCTCAGTCACTGGGTGGACCCTGAGCTCTCTCAGTCACTGGGTGCACCCTGAGCTCTCTCAGTCACTGGGTGGACTCTGAGCTCTCTCAGTCACTGGGTGCACCCTGAGCTCTCTCAGTCACTGGGTGCACCCTGAGCTCTCTCTCAGTCACTGGGTGCACCCTGAGCTCTCTCAGTCACTGGGTGGACCCTGAGCTCTCTCAGTCACTGGGTGCACCCTGAGCTCTCTCTCAGTCACTGGGTGCACCCTGAGCTCTCTCAGTCACTGGGTGCACCCTGAGCTCTCTCAGTCACTGGGTGCACCCTGAGCTCTCTCAGTCACTGGGTGCACCCTGAGCTCTCTCTCAGTCACTGGGTGGACCCTGAGCTCTCTCAGTCACTGGGTGCACCCTGAGCTCTCTCAGTCACTGGGTGGACCCTGAGCTCTCTCAGTCACTGGGTGCACCCTGAGCTCTCTCAGTCACTGGGTGGACTCTGAGCTCTCTCAGTCACTGGGTGCACCCTGAGCTCTCTCAGTCACTGGGTGCACCCTGAGCTCTCTCTCAGTCACTGGGTGCACCCTGAGCTCTCTCAGTCACTGGGTGGACCCTGAGCTCTCTCAGTCACTGGGTGCACCCTGAACTCTCTCTCAGTCACTGGGTGCACCCTGAGCTCTCTCAGTCACTGGGTGCACCCTGAGCTCTCTCTCAGTCACTGGGTGCACCCTGAGCTCTCTCAGTCACTCGGTGGACCCTGAGCTCTCTCTCAGTCACTGGGTGCACCCTGAGCTCTGTCCAAGTAATCCTGCTCTCACGCTGGATGATAGACACATGTATGTCTGGGAATGATTCCTTAATCATGTCCTCAACATTAACATCTCATTCATTGTCTGATTATGAAGGTTCCCACTGCAGCTGAAAGGCCAATTCTCAGCTGGTCCCTTCACACTTGGACAATGAGTTTCTAAAAAGACCATTTGGTTCCCAATGTGAGATTCGCTTCCGATGCCTCTGGCCTGTTCCTTGTTTCAGTCAGGGTGTGGAGTCCATTCTGGGTGGAGTCTGGGAGTGTGTCTGTCGGCATTGACCAATCCCCAACCACACACCAACTCACTGACTTCAAAATTCTCCCAGTCTGACAATTCCTTCAGATTAAAATTATTGCTGTTTTCAAAAATCCCATAGTGAGCT
Source organism: Chiloscyllium punctatum (assembly GCF_047496795.1). Lineage (NCBI taxonomy): Eukaryota > Metazoa > Chordata > Chondrichthyes > Orectolobiformes > Hemiscylliidae > Chiloscyllium > Chiloscyllium punctatum. Next base: position 1,411,770 of record NC_092750.1, on the reverse strand, counting down.
CTGTCTTCCCTCTCACTGTACCAGCTCTGCACCAGCCTTCCTGAGAACCCCAGATCTGTTTTGTGTTTGTATGGTTCCAGTCTTGACACACTCTAAATCCCAGCTACCTCATCCATCAGATTATACCTGACCTGGACAATTAGGCCATTCAGCCCCGCCAGTGCACGATGCCATTTACAATCCCCTCGACACTCTGCCCCTCTTTTCTTATCCATCCATCAGAGTCCTTTTCTTTGTTGGATGTAAGCATGATCTGGATGCTTCTATCTATTATTTAGGACGCATTGTCAGATACATAAACAAAAACAGACATTGCTGGAAAAGCTCAGCAGGTCTGGCAGCATGTATGGAGAGAAATCAAAGTTAATGTTTGGGTCACGTGACCCTTCCTCAAACCCATCTCCACAGATGCTGCCAGGCCTTATGTGCTTTTCCAGCAATTTCTGTTTTTGAGTCAGATTTACAGCATCCACAGTTCTTTTGGTTTTTTTATATGTGTGTTTTTTTTTAGAATAAATCAACTTTCTAAAACTGGTGAGTTCAAAATCTCACGGTAGTAGGCTGTGAACATCTGAAGATCTGGTTGTGTGCAGACTGGAATGAGGAATGTAGGACCATGTGAGGCACTAGATTAGTCACAGGAAGCCAAATGGTTACCTCACGTTGTTCAGGGAAGGGGCTGTGACCCACATGTGACTATACTGTTCGGCAGTGTCGAGCCATCTTGGTGATAACCTGTTCCACTAAAGGAAGTATATTCAAGCTTTTCAGCGAAATACAGATTCATTTTTTATTCCTTTCTTCCTCATTGGCTTCCCCTGAAATGCATCAATATTATTAACCACAGCCCACTCCCTGGTGTAGAGTAAACCTTCTTCCCACGCTCGAGATGAAGATGTTTCTCTTGAATTCCCCATTGGATTTGTTGTTATAATCAGCGTGTAAATGAGGCCATTCGACCATTGTCTCTGTGCTGGTCCTTCTGAAGAGGAATTCACAAATGACCACAGCTTCCTCACCCTCTCTCCATATCCTGGCATATTCCAACTCTTCTGATATTTAAATAATGTAGAAAGGAGGCCATTCAGCCCATCATGTCTGTGCCAGCCGAAAATCAAGCCCCCCACCCCCCACCCCTGAGACTCTCCCATTATCCAGGACTCTGTTCATAACTCTGGAAGTTACAATCTTGAAGTTAGGAGTTTCTGTTTCTACAAAATTACTAGACGGTGAGTTCCAAATCCCTGCCGACCCATCACGTTATAAATATTTTGTTCACTTCCCTTCTAATCTTTTTACAATCATTTGAAATCTCTGCCCCTTGTCACTGACTTGTCTCCAAAGGGCAATAGGTCCTTGCCATTCACTCTATCCGCCCCACCCACCCACTCTTTCAAACTCATTGATTAAAGCTCTTCTCACTCTCTCGACTCTAAGGAGAAAGACTCCCGTACCCCCCCCCACCCCTCTCCAGCCTTCCCAATCATTCCCATAGCGACAGCTTCCCAGTCCTTGTAACATCCTCGTAAATCCCCCCTGGCCCTGTGCTAGGGCAGTTACAGCCTCTCGGTGATGAAGTAACCAATCCAGCTGTGTCCCACTTACTTACGAATATAGTTCTAGCATAACCCACTGGCTCTTATATTCTGTGCTCTAGTGAATGAAAGAAAGGATTCTATACAACAGCAGAACACTTAGAATTCTGAAATTGCTGGAAAAGCTCAGCAGCTCTTGCAGCATCAGTGGTGAGAGAAACAGAGTGAACACTTTGTTTGTAGTAATGACTCATTTTCAGAAGTGTATGGAGGAGAGTGGTGGAGAAGAGTGATATTGAACTCTAACCTCTGGGTGGCCTTACACATCAGTCACTGAGCAGGTAGGGGAGAGGCTGACTGGGATGATGGGCTTTCATTGTGAGAGGTTTCACGTCCCAGAGCAGGGATGTGTTCTTGCAGTTAAACAGGGCCTTGGTGAGGTCACACCTGGAGCAGTGTGAGCTGTTTTGTTCTCCTTATTTGAGGAAACATGGTCTTGCTGAAGAAGGTCAGCACGGGAGGTTTACTCAACTCCTGGGTATGGCAGGCCTGACAGATGAAGAGAGACTGGATGCTTAGGACTAACTATTGGAGTTGAGAAGGATAAGGAAGGATCTGCTGTAAGAGGCCTGCAGAGACCAGATGCAGGGAGGAAGATTCTTCTGGGTCAGAGGAGTCTATCCAGGGGAGACAGTCTGGGGGGGGTTGCTGGGTGGGCCTTTTTAGACTGAGATGAGCCTTTGGAATTGTCTAACACAGAAGACTGTGCAGGCTGCATCACTGAATCTGTTTAATAAAGAGATTGATAACGTTTTAAAGGTATTTGGTTCTGAAGGGGAGAAAGTGGGTAAATGGCATTGAGCTACAGGATCACCCATTATCACACAAACAGTGAAGGGGGTGAAAGGGCTGAGTGGCCTCAGCCTGCTCCTAGTTTTTGTAATGCACCTGCCCCTCCACACTCTCCCCCCCCCCCACAAACACACACCCACACACAAACACTCACGTGTGCGCACACACAGACACATACACAAAACCCCACCTCCACACCTCCACGCACACTAACGTTCTGGACTGTCTCTCACTCTGGGGGTGATAACTCTCTCTACGTGGGGGGGGGGGGTGTCCCTCTCTGTGGGGGGTGTCTCTCTCTCTCTCTCTGTGGGGGTGTCTCTCTCTCTCTGTGTGGGGGGTGTCTCTCTCTCTCTCTCTGTGGGGGGTGTCTCTCTCTGTGGGGGGGTGTCTCTCTCTATGGGGGGTGTCTCTCTCTCTCTATGGGGGGTGTCTCTCTCTCTCTGTGGGGGGTCTCTCTCTCTCTCTCTGTGGGGGTCTCTCTCTCTCTCTCTCTCTGTGGGGGGTCTCTCTCTCTCTCTCTCTGTGGGGTCTCTCTCTCTCTGTGGGGGGGTGTCTCTCTCTCTGTGGGGGGTGTCTCTCTCTCTCTGTGGGGTCTCTCTCTCTCTGTGGGGGGGGTGTCTCTCTCTCTGTGGGGGGTGTCTCTCTCTCTCTCTGTGGGGTCTCTCTCTCTCTGTGGGGGGGTGTCTCTCTCTGTGGGGGGGTGTCTCTCTCTGTGGGGTCTCTCTCTCTGTGGGGGGGTGTCTCTCTCTCTGTGGGGGGTGTCTCTCTGTGGGGGGTGTCTCTCTCTCTCTATGGGGGGTATCTCTCTCTCTCTCTGTGGGGGGGTCTCTCTCTCTCTCTCTGTGGGGGGGTGTCTCTCTCTGTGGGGGGGTGTCTCTCTCTCTCTCTGTGGGGGGGTGTCTCTCTCTGTGGGGGGTGTCTCTCTCTCTCTCTGTGGGGGGGTGTCTCTCTCTCTGTGGGGGGGTGTCTCTCTCTGTGGGGGGTGTCTCTCTCTCTCTCTGTGGGGGGGTGTCTCTCTCTCTGTGGGGGGGTGTCTCTCTCTCTCTCTGTGGGGGGTGTCTCTCTCTGTCGGGGGGTGTCTCTCTCTCTCTCTGTGGGGGGGTGTCTCTCTCTGTGGGGGGGTGTCTCTCTCTCTGTGGGGGGGTGTCTCTCTCTCTCTCTGTGGGGGGGTGTCTCTCTCTGTGGGGGGGTGTCTCTCTCTCTCTGTGGGGGGGTGTCTCTCTCTGTGGGGGGGTGTCTCTCTCTCTCTCTGTGGGGGGGTGTCTCTCTCTGTGGGGGGGTGTCTCTCTCTCTCTCTGTGTGGGGGTGTCTCTCTCTGTGGGGGGTGTCTCTCTCTCTCTCTGTGGGGGGGTGTCTCTCTCTCTCTCTGTGGGGGGGTGTCTCTCTCTGTGGGGGGGTGTCTCTCTCTCTCTCTGTGGGGGGGTGTCTCTCTCTGTGGGGGGTGTCTCTCTCTCTCTCTCTGTGGGGGGGTGTCTCTCTCTGTGGGGGGTGTCTCTCTCTCTCTCTGTGGGGGGGTGTCTCTCTCTCTGTGGGGGGGTGTCTCTCTCTGTGGGGGGTGTCTCTCTCTCTCTCTCTCTGTGGGGGGGTGTCTCTCTCTGTGGGGGGGTGTCTCTCTCTGTGGGGGGTGTCTCTCTCTCTCTCTGTGGGGGGGTGTCTCTCTCTATGGGGGGGTGTCTCTCTCTCTCTCTGTGGGGGGGTGTCTCTCTCTCTCTCTCTCTGTGGGGTGTCTCTCTCTGTGGGGGGTGTCTCTCTCTGTGGGGGGTGTCTCTCTCTCTGTGGGGGGTGTCTCTCTCTCTCTCTCTCTGTGGGGGGGTGTCTCTCTCTGTGGGGGGTGTCTCTCTCTCTGTGGGGGGTGTCTCTCTCTCTGTGGGGGGTGTCTCTCTCTCTCTCTCTCTGTGGGGTGTCTCTCTCTGTGGGGGGTGTCTCTCTCTCTCTCTCTCTGTGGGGTGTCTCTCTCTGTGGGGGGTGTCTCTCTCTCTCTCTGTGGGGGGGTGTCTCTCTCTCTGTGTGGGGTGTGTCTCTCTCTCTCTCTCTCTGTGGGGGGTGTCTCTCTCTCTGTGGGGGGTGTCTCTCTCTCTCTCTGTGGGGTGTCTCTCTCTGTGGGGGGTGTCTCTCTCTCTCTCTGTGGGGGGGTGTCTCTCTCTCTCTGTGGGAGGGGTGTCTCTCTCTGTGGGGGGTGTCTCTCTCTCTCTCTCTCTGTGGGGTGTCTCTCTCTCTCTGTGTGGGGGGGTGTCTCTCTCTGTGGGGGGTGTCTCTCTCTCTCTCTCTGTGTGGGGGGTGTCTCTCTCTCTCTCTCTGTGGGGGGGTGTCTCTCTCTGTGGGGGGTGTCTCTCTCTCTCTCTGTGGGGGGGTGTCTCTCTCTCTGTGGGGGGTGTCTCTCTCTCTCTCTCGCTGTGGGGTGTCTCTCTCTGTGGGGGGTGTCTCTCTCTCTCTCTCTCTGGGGTGTCTCTCTCTGTGGGGGGTGTCTCTCTCTCTCTCTCTGTGTGGGGGGTGTCTCTCTCTCTGTGGGGGGTGTCTCTCTCTCTCTGTGGGGGGTGTCTCTCTCTCTCTCTGTGGGGGGGTGTCTCTCTCTCTGTGGGGGGTGTCTCTCTCTGTGGGGGGGTGTCTCTCTGTGGGGGGTGTCTCTCTCTCTCTCTCTGTGGGGGGGTGTCTCTCTCTGTGGGGGGTGTCTCTCTCTCTGTGGGGGGGTGTCTCTCTCTCTCTCTGTGGGGGGGTGTCTCTCTCTGTGGGGGGTCTCTCTCTCTCTCTCTCTGTGGGGGGGTGTCTCTCTCTCTGTGGGGGGGTGTCTCTCTCTGTGGGGGGTGTCCCTCTCTCTCTCTGTGGGGGGGTGTCTCTCTCTGTGGGGGGGTGTCTCTCTCTGTGGGGGGTGTCTCTCTCTCTCTCTCTGTGGGGTGTCTCTGTCTGTGGGGGGTGTCTCTCTCTCTGTGGGGGGGTGTCTCTCTCTCTCTGTGGGGGGGTGTCTCTCTCTGTGGGGGGTGTCTCTCTCTATGGGGGGGTGTCTCTCTCTGTGGGAGTTGTGTCTCTCTCTCTGTGGGGGGGTGTCTCTCTCTCTCTCTGTGGGGGGGTGTCTCTCTCTCTCTGTGGGAGGGGTGTCTCTCTCTGTGGGGGGTGTCTCTCTCTCTCTCTCTCTCTCTCTGTGGGGTGTCTCTCTGTTGGGGGGTGTCTCTCTCTCTCTGTGGGGGGGTCTCTCTCTCTCTCTGTGGGGGGTGTCTCTCTCTATGGGGGGGTGTCTCTCTCTGTGGGGGGTGTCTCTCTCTCTCTCTCTTTCTCTCTGTGGGGTGTCTCTCTGTGGGGGGTGTCTCTCTCTCTCTCTCTCTCTCTGTGGGGGGGTGTCTCTCTCTCTCTCTCTCTCTCTGTGGGGTGTCTCTCTGTGGGGGGGTGTCTCTCTCTGTGGGGGGTGTCTCTCTCACTCTCTCTGTGGGGGGTGTCTCTCTCTGTGGGGGGTGTCTCTCTCTCTCTCTCTGTGGGGGGGTGTCTCTCTCTGTGGGGGGTGTCTCTCTCTCTCTCTCTGTGGGGGGTGTCTCTCTCTCTCTCTCTGTGGGGGGGTGTCTCTCTCTGTGGGGGGTGTCTCTCTCTGTGGGGGGTGTCTCTCTCTCTCTCTCTGTGGGGGGGTGTCTCTCTCTGTGGAGGGTATCTCTCTCTCTCTCTCTGTGGGGGGTGTCTCTCTCTGTGGGGGGTGTCTCTCTCTCTCTCTCTGTGGGGGGTGTCTCTCTCTCTCTCTCTGTGGGGGGTGTCTCTCTCTGTGGGGGTGTCTCTCTCTCTCTGTGTGGGGGGTGTCTCTCTCTCTCTCTCTGTGGGGGGTGTCTCTCTCTGTGGGGGGGTGTCTCTCTCTCTGTGGGGGGTGTCTCTCTCTGTGGGGGGTGTCTCTCTCTCTCTGTGAGGGGGGTGTCTCTCTCTCTCTGTGTGGGGGGTGTCTCTCTCTCTCTCTCTGTGGGGGGGTGTCTCTCTCTGTGGGGGGGTGTCTCTCTCTCTGTGGGGGGGTGTCTCTCTCTCTGTGGGGGGTATCTCTCTCTCTCTCTCTCTCTGTGGGGTGTCTCTCTCTGTGGGGGGGGGGTGTTTCTCTCTATGGGGGAGTGTCTCTCTCTGTGGGGGTCTCTCTCTGTGGGGTCTCTCTCTCTCTCTCTCTCTCTCTGTGGGGGGTCTCTCTCTCTCTCTCTCTCTGTGGGGGGTCTCTCTCTCTCTGTGGGGGGTCTCTCTCTCTCTCTGTGGGGTGTCTCTCTCTGTGGGGTCTCTCTCTCTCTCTCTCTCTCTTGGGGGGAGGGTCTCTCTGAGAAAAGCAGAGTGTTAGGGAAGGGGTCTGGAGCTTGGGACCCAGGCTGCTGAAGGTCTGGCCTCCAATAGTGGAACGAGAGGCCAGAATTAAAGGAGCACACAGATTCGGGTAAGTTATGGGGCTGGTGCAGGTGACAGAGGGAGGGAGAGCAGAGGCAATGGAGGGGGCTGGAAAGCCAGGGGAAGGAGTATTGGACTGGGAGCCTGTGTAGGTCAGTCAGCACGGCTGGGGTGGTCTGGCAGTTCACAGGACTTGAGGTGCATTCAAACCTCGGCAGCTTTGCGCATATCCCCACATTTATGAAGTGTACAAATGCTAGTGGTTAAGGGCTGTGCTGGTGCAGTGGCAGGGGTCCAGTCTCTGAGATAGGGGACCTGGGTTTGGGTCATTCCTGTCCCTGAGGTGGGTAATGCCACTTGCTGCTTAAATCTTATCCCTGATGTTGGCAGTTGGTTAACAGTGTGTGGGAATAGTCAGGTCTGAAGACAGAACAAATCCCAATTTCAAATTCGTGATACCTCAAGGGAGAGAAGCTGTCAGTATCGTGGGGGAAGAGCGCAGGGGGGGAATTAATTGGATAAGCTTTCACAGAGACAGCACGGGCCGAATGGCCTCCCTCTGTGCTGTCACATCTTTCTGTTGAATGTATAGAAGATGTAGGTTTCTGGTCCCTGACATGTCTCCCCCTGTCTCTCTCTGTCTCCCTCTGTCTATCTCTCCCTGTGTCTCTCTGTCTCTCTGTCTCCCTCTGTCTATCTCTCCCTGTGTCTCTCTGTCTCTTTCTGTCTATCTCTCCCTGTGTCTCTCTGTCTCTGTCTATCTCTCCCTGTGTCTCTCTGTCTCCCTCTGTCTATCTCTCCCTGTGTCTCTCTCTCTCTCCCTCTGTCTATCTCTCCCTGTGTCTCTCTGTCTCCCTCTGTCTATCTCTCCCTGTGTCTCTCTGTCTCTCTCTGTCTATCTCTCCCTGTGTCTCTCTGTCTCTCTCTGTCTATCTCTCCCTGTGTCTCTCTGTCTCCCTCTGTCTATCTCTCCCTGTGTCTCTCTGTCTCTCTCTCCCTCTGTCTATCTCTCCCTGTGTCTCTCTGTCTCTTTCTGTCTCCCTCTGTCTATCTCTCCCTGTGTCTCTGTCTCCCTCTGTCTATCTCTTCCTGTGTCTCTCTGTCTCTCTCTCCCTCTGTCTATCTCTCCCTGTGTCTCTCTGTCTCTCTCTGTCTATCTCTCCCTGTGTCTCTCTCTGTCTATCTCTCCCTGTGTCTCTCTGTCTCTCTCTGTCTATCTCTCCCTGTGTCTCTGTCTCCCTCTGTCTATCTCTCCCTGTGTCTCTCTGTCTCTCTCTCTCTATCTCTCCGTGTCTCTCTGTCTCTCTCTCTCTATCTCTCCCTGTGTCTCTCTGTCTCCCTCTGTCTATCTCTCCCTGTGTCTCTCTGTCTCTGTCTCTCTCTCTCTATCTCTCCCTGTGTCTCTCTGTCTCTGTCTCCCTCTGTCTATCTCTCCCTGTGTCTCTCTGTCTCCCTCTGTCTATCTCTCCCTGTGTCTCTCTGTCTCCCTCTGTCTATCTCTCCCTGTGTCTCTCTGTCTCTCTCTGTCTATCTCTCCCTGTGTCTCTCTGTCTCTCTCTGTCTATCTCTCCCTGTGTCTCTCTGTCTCCCTCTGTCTATCTCTCCCTGTGTCTCTCTGTCTCTCTCTCCCTCTGTCTATCTCTCCCTGTGTCTCTCTGTCTCTTTCTGTCTCCCTCTGTCTATCTCTCCCTGTGTCTCTGTCTCCCTCTGTCTATCTCTTCCTGTGTCTCTCTGTCTCTCTCTCCCTCTGTCTATCTCTCCCTGTGTCTCTCTGTCTCTTTCTGTCTCCCTCTGTCTATCTCTCCCTTTGTCTCTGTCTCCCTCTGTCTATCTCTCCCTGTGTCTCTCTGTCTCTCTCTCCCTCTGTCTATCTCTCCCTGTGTCTCTTTGTCTCCCTCTGTCTATCTCTCCCTGTGTCTCTCTGTCTCCCTCTGTCTATCTCTCCCTGTGTCTCTCTGTCTCCCTCTGTCTATCTCTCCCTGTGTCTCTCTGCCTCCCTCTGTCTATCTCTCCCTGTGTCTCTCTGTCTCTCTCTCCCTCTGTCTATCTCTCCCTGTGTCTCTCTGTCTCTCTCTCTCTATCTCTCCCTGTGTCTCTCTGTCTCCCTCTGTCTATCTCTCCCTGTGTCTCTCTGTCTCTGTCTCTCTCTGTCTATCTCTCCCTGTGTCTCTCTGTCTCTCTCTCTCTATCTCTCCGTGTCTCTCTGTCTCTCTCTCTCTATCTCTCCCTGTGTCTCTCTGTCTCCCTCTGTCTATCTCTCCCTGTGTCTCTCTGTCTCTGTCTCTCTCTCTCTATCTCTCCCTGTGTCTCTCTGTCTCTGTCTCCCTCTGTCTATCTCTCCCTGTGTCTCTCTGTCTCCCTCTGTCTATCTCTCCCTGTGTCTCTCTGTCTCTCCCTCTGTCTATCTCTCCCTGTGTCTCTCTGTCTCTTTCTGTCTCCCTCTGTCTATCTCTCCCTGTGTCTCTGTCTCCCTCTGTCTATCTCTTCCTGTGTCTCTCTGTCTCTCTCTCCCTCTGTCTATCTCTCCCTGTGTTTCTCTGTCTCTTTCTGTCTATCTCTCCCTGTGTCTCTCTCTGTCTATCTCTCCCTGTGTCTCTCTGTCTCTCTCTGTCTATCTCTCCCTGTGTCTCTGTCTCCCTCTGTCTATCTCTCCCTGTGTCTCTCTGTCTCTCTCTCTCTATCTCTCCGTGTCTCTCTGTCTCTCTCTCTCTATCTCTCCCTGTGTCTCTCTGTCTCCCTCTGTCTATCTCTCCCTGTGTCTCTCTGTCTCTGTCTCTCTCTCTCTATCTCCCCCTGTGTCTCTCTGTCTCTGTCTCCCTCTGTCTATCTCTTCCTGTGTCTCTCTGTCTCCCTCTGTCTATCTCTCCCTGTGTCTCTCTGTCTCTCCCTCTGTCTATCTCTCCCTGTGTCTCTCTGTCTCCCTCTGTCTATCTCTCCCTGTGTCTCTCTGTCTCTCTCTGTCTATCTCTCCCTGTGTCTCTCTGTCTCCCTCTGTCTATCTCTCCCTGTGTCTCTCTGTCTCTCTCTCCCTCTGTCTATCTCTCCCTGTGTCTCTCTGTCTCTTTCTGTCTCCCTCTGTCTATCTCTCCCTGTGTCTCTGTCTCCCTCTGTCTATCTCTTCCTGTGTCTCTCTGTCTCTCTCTCCCTCTGTCTATCTCTCCCTGAATCTCTCTGTCTCTTTCTGTCTCCCTCTGTCTATCTCTCCCTTTGTCTCTGTCTCCCTCTGTCTATCTCTCCCTGTGTCTCTCTGTCTCTCTCTCCCTCTGTCTATCTCTCCCTGTGTCTCTTTGTCTCCCTCTGTCTATCTCTCCCTGTGTCTCTCTGTCTCCCTCTGTCTATCTCTCCCTGTGTCTCTCTGTCTCCCTCTGTCTATCTCTCCCTGTGTCTCTCTGCCTCCCTCTGTCTATCTCTCCCTGTGTCTCTCTGTCTCTCTCTCCCTCTGTCTATCTCTCCCTGTGTCTCTCTGTCTCTCTCTCTCTATCTCTCCCTGTGTCTCTCTGTCTCCCTCTGTCTATCTCTCCCTGTGTCTCTCTGTCTCTGTCTCTCTCTGTCTATCTCTCCCTGTGTCTCTCTGTCTCTCTCTCTCTATCTCTCCGTGTCTCTCTGTCTCCCTCTGTCTATCTCTCCCTGTGTCTCTCTGCCTCCCTCTGTCTATCTCTCCCTGTGTCTCTCTGTCTCTCTCTCCCTCTGTCTATCTCTCCCTGTGTCTCTCTGTCTCTCTCTCTCTATCTCTCCCTGTGTCTCTCTGTCTCCCTCTGTCTATCTCTCCCTGTGTCTCTCTGTCTCTGTCTCTCTCTGTCTATCTCTCCCTGTGTCTCTCTGTCTCTCTCTCTCTATCTCTCCGTGTCTCTCTGTCTCTCTCTCTCTATCTCTCCCTGTGTCTCTCTGTCTCCCTCTGTCTATCTCTCCCTGTGTCTCTCTGTCTCTCCCTCTGTCTATCTCTCCCTGTGTCTCTCTGTCTCCCTCTGTCTATCTCTCCCTGTGTCTCTCTGTCTCCCTCTGTCTATCTCTCCCTGTGTAAATGTAAATCTAGTTTCAAACAGCTCTCTTCCTTGTACGTGACATGAGTATTCCCCAGTTCGGGATGGTAATTATTCCATTATGTATTTACCGTGAGTTGTGAAGATTGACTCTTCCTGCTATCAGCGCATTTCAAACACAATTTCTCGCTGTGATCTCCTTCACTGTCCTTGTGTGGTGCTCAGTTCTGTGTAAAGCCTGGAGAAGCTGTGATTATTACAGCATGGCGGGTTATGAGATTCGACATCATTGTTCAGGATTATGAAGGGATTTTGAGAAAGCAGAGAGCCCTGTACCAAGGAGGATCAGTCACCAGGTAGGCAGCAAATGGAGCATATGCAGATCCTCCTTATTCCCACAGCAGGTTCTGCTGGGCTGGAGCATATGCTGCTGGAGAGAGAGCGATAGAGAGGGACTCATCGAGCTTGCTGTAAGAAGCTCAATAAGAGCAGGAAGGAGAAGCATTTACACATTACAGAGAGAGAGAGAGCAGAGTGTGGGTCTGTTGGAGAATTCCAGTAAATGCTGGCACAGGTTTGATGGGTAGAATAGCCTCCTCTCCTGTCAAAGCTTGCCCTGTACCTTGTGGAGTTTCACTGTGGGTTACAAGGGTGAATGGTGGGAGGTCAAATGCAACAGGAAAGTTACAGTAAATGGCGGGACCCTGGGGCACTAATGTACAGAGGGAGCTCGTCTATAGCTCCCTGAAGGTGACAGTACGGGGTACAGCATTCTCAGCTTCATCAGTCACGGCATTGAGCAGAACGTTGGCTAGTTATGTTGCCTGACCTGCCACGCTTTTCCAGCAACACATTTTCAGCTCTGATCTCCAGCATCTGCAGTCCTCACTTTCTCCGAGTTATGTTGCAACCAGATCTGACTTTGGTCAGGCTATATTTGGAATATTGTGTGCAATTCTGGTTCCCGTGCTACAGGAAGGTTGTGGAGGCTTTGGAGATGGTGCAGAGGAGGTTTACCAGGATGTTGGCTGGATTGGAGGGTATAAGCTATAAGGAAAAGTTGGGCAAACTTGGATTGTTTTCACAAGAGCATCGGAGGCTGAGGAGCAACCTGATAGAGGTGTTAGAAATTAAAAGGAGTACAGATAGGGTGGGTTGTCAGGATCTCTTTCCCAAGATGGAAATGTCAAATATTAGGGAGGTGGGGGTGGGGGGGGGGGATGTGGGGGGGACATAGGTTTAAGGTGAGAGGGGGAAAGCTTGAAGGAGATATGCAAGGCATGGTTTTTTACCCAGAGGGTAGTAGGTGCCTGGAACACGCTGCCAGGGGAGGTGGGAGAGGCAGAAATGATAGTAATGTTTAAGAGGCATTCAGGCAGACACATGTACAGGCAGAGAATACAGGGATACGGACCACGTACAGGCAGAGAATACAGGGATACAGACACATGTACAGGCAGAGAATACAGGGATACGGACCACGTACAGGCAGAGAATACAGGGATACAGACACATGTACAGGCAGAGAATACAGGGATACGGACACATATACAGGCAGAGAATACAGGGATACAGACACATGTACAGGCAGAGAATACAGGGATACAGACCACGTACAGGCAGAGAATACAGGGGATACGGACACATGTACAGGCAGAGAATACAGGGATACAGACACATGTACAGGCAGAGAATACAGGGATACAGACACATGTACAGGCAGAGAATACAGGGATACAGACCACGTACAGGCAGAGAATACAGGGATACGGACGACGTTCAGGCAGAGAATACAGGGGTACAGCCCATGAACAGGCCGACGGGATTCGTTTAGAATAGCATCATGGTTGGTGTGGCCATGGGAGCTGAACTGTTCTATGTTCCGTTAATATAACAATCGCTCTGGGATGGTCTGAAAGGGCCCGGGGTGTACACACTATATCAACAACATGCTGAGGAAGAGCAGACACTGCAGGGTGCTCTCACCTTGGCTCAAGCCCAGGAGAACGCGGCAAAGCTCACCACTATATTGGTTCCAAAACCCAAGTGGAAGGGCTCCATTTTCATCGTGCCTTACACATCCGAATGCCTCTTACAGAAACACAAGGTACAGCATCCAATTTACACACAGCAAGCACCATTACCCAGATATTATCCCGATACCCTCTACCAGGGACAGGGACAGCACGGGGTTAGATACAGAGTAAAGCTCCCTCTACACTGTCCCCATCTAACACTCCCAGGGCAGGGACAGCACGGGGTTAGATACAGAGTAAAGCTCCCTCTACATTGTCCCCATCAAACACTCCCAGGGCAGGGACAGCACGGGGTTAGATACAGAGTAAAGGCTCCCTCTACACTGTCCCCATCTAACACTCCCAGGGCAGGGACAGCACGGGGTTAGATACAGAGTAAAGCTCCCTCTACACTGTCCCCATCAAATACTTGCAGTATTTATTACCCGTCCCTAGTTGCCCCTTGAGAAGGTGGGGGTGAGCTGCCTTCCTGACCCGCTGCAGTCCGTGTGCTGTGGGTTGACCCACAATGCCCTCAGGGAGGGAATTCCAGGATTCTGACCCAGTGACAGTGAAGGAATGATGATATATTTCCAAGTCAGGATAGTGAGGGGCTCGGAGGGGACCTGGCTAACTCTTCTGTATTTGATGTCATGATATTGAGGAGTTGGTGTTGGACTGGGGTGGACAAAGTTAAAAATCACACAACACCAGGTTATAGTCCAACAGGTTTAATTGTCCACAGTCACCTGCTGAAGGAGCAGCACTCCGAAAGCTAGTGCTTCCAAATAAATCTGTTGGACTCTAACCTGGTGTTTGATTCAGTGTCCAATCACTTTGAGCTGCAATTAAACTGCTTGGAATGGAAAAGAGGAATAAATACATCTGCAGCAAGATAGGGGTGAAACCAGCAGGTAATCTGTAACAAGAGGGTGGGTGACAAGTCACTGTGTGCAGAAAGGGTTTATAATAGGTGTGTGACCAGACCAGAGGGTCAAAGGGCTGGTGTCTAATGGGTGGATGTGTAATGGCTTTGTCTGTAAGTGGGTCATGTGTAAACGTGTCAATAAGTCACTAAAGGCTAATGCACAGGTGCAGCGTGCTATTAGGAAGACTAATGGAATGTTAATCTTTATCCCAAGGGGATTCGAGGACAGGAGGAGTGAAATCTTGCTTCATTTATATAGAAGCTGCACCTAGAGTAGTAAATATTGAAAGGAAGAGACAGGGAGGATGCAGTTCAGAAGTTGGGGAATTCACAACCAGGGGATCAATATAAAAATAAGGGGGAAGACTCTTGGGTTTGCGAGAAGGAGATTTTATTTACACAGAGGGTTGTGAATCTTTTGGAATTCTGTACCACAGAGCGCTGTGCAAACTCAGTCTTTGAACATGTGTACAGTAGAGGCTGATAGATTTCTGATTTGCAGTGGTTTACAGAGCTAGGGAGATGGGGAGGGGTAAAAGGCATTGAAGTGTTCAATCAGCCATGGTATTATTGAATGGCAGACCAGCTTGATGGGCTGAATGGCCTACCATTCCTGTGCAGGTGTGAAATAGATGTTAGTGTTCCAGTTTGACATGTAATCGGTGGTGTGTACAAACAGGTGAATGTGCAATGGGTGGGGATGTGAACAGGTGAGTGTGTAATTGATGAGGGTGTGAATAGGCGAGTGTGTAAATGGGCTGGTGACTGACTCCAATAATCTAAGCTCATGTCCCCATTGCCCACCAGGTGGTTACTGACTCACGGCAAGTGTATGATGGTTACAGAGTGATTACACCAGGTTAGGGAGAGCTGGTTAGGGAGAGCTGGTTAGGGAGAGCTGGTTAGGGAGAGCTGGTTAAGGAGAGCTGGTTAGGGAGAGCTGGTTAGGGAGAGCTGGTTAGGGAGAGCTCCAGATGGGGATATATTCACCCCCTGAATAACTCACCAACATTTCGCAGTAATTTCACGGAATCTCCCAGTTTTGTCACAGAACTCATGGAGATTCCAAATCAAATGAGCAGAATGTGCAGGGAGCAGTAAATAATCCCCAGCAAAGAGGACCATCAACAAACATACATCTGGCTGGGATATGGAAACTGGAACAATTCGGGCAAAGGTTCCAGCTTCTGGCTGCTTCGACCTGACTCTGGCAGAGAATCGAACCTCAGCTCAGCTCAGCTCACTCAAAACAAAACCATCTCCCGCTCCGGTAAGATACTGAGAACCAGAGAATTCACACATACACTGGGGCAGAACACCAGGGAAATCGGGAAAGACTGACACACTCCCCCCACGGTGTGTAAATACTGACACACTCCCCCGTGTGTAAATACTGACACACTCCCCCCCGTGTGTAAATACTGACACACTCCCCCCACGGTGTGTAAATACTGACACACTCCCCCCTGTGTAAATACTGACACACTGCCCCGTGTGTAAATACTGACACACTGCCCCCCGTGTGTAAATACTGACACACTCCCCCGTTTGTAAATACTAACATACTCCCCCCTGTGTAAATACTGACACACTGCCCCCCGTGTAAATACTGACACACACCACCCCATTGTTTAAATACTGACACACTCCCCCCACGGTGTGTAAATACTGACACACTCCCCCTCGGTGTGTAAATACTGACACACTCCCCCGTGTGTAAATACTGACACACTCCCCCCCGTGTGTAAATACTGACACACTCCCCCCGGTGTGTAAATACTGACACACTCCCCCCGTGTGTAAATACTGACACACTCCCCCGTGTGTAAATACTGACACACTCCCCCCGTGTGTAAATACTGACACACTCCCCTGTGTGTAAATACTAACACACTCCCCCCTGTGTAAATACTGACACACTGCCCCCCGTGTAAATACTGACACACACCACCCCATTGTTTAAATACTGACACACTCCCCCCACGGTGTGTAAATACTGACACACTCCCCCTCGGTGTGTAAATACTGACACACTCCCCCGTGTGTAAATACTGACACACTCCCCCCGTGTGTAAATACTGACACACTCCCCCGTGTGTAAATACTGACACACTCCCCCCCGTGTGTAAATACTGACACACTCCCCCCGTGTGTAAATACTGACACACTCCCCCGTGTGTAAATACTGACACACTCCCCCCACGGTGTGTAAATACTGACACACTCCCCCCGTGTGTAAATACTGACACACTCCCCCGTGTGTAAATACTGACACACTCCCCCGTGTGTAAATACTGACACAGTTCCCCCCGTGTGTAAATACTGACACACTCCCCCCGTGTGTAAATACTGACACACTCCCCCCGTGTGTAAATACTGACACAGTCCCCCCCCGTGTGTAAATACTGACATACTCCCCCGTGTGTAAATACTGACACAGTCCCCCCGTGTGTAAATACTGACACACTCCCCCACGTGTGTAAATACTGACACAGTCCCCCCCGTGTAAATACTGACACACTCCTCCGTGTGTAAATACTGACACACTCCCCCCATGTGTAAATACTGACACAGTCCTCCCCGTGTGTAAATACTGACACACTCCCCCAGTGTGTAAATACTGACACACTCCCCACTGTGTGTAAATACTGACACACTCCCCCATGTGTAAATACTGACACAGTCCCCCCCGTGTGTAAATACTGACACACTCCCCCGTGTCTAAATACTAACACACTCCCCCCGTGTGTAAATACTGACACACTCCCCCCTGTGTAAATACTGACACACTCCCCCATGTGTAAATACTGACACAGTCCCCCCCGTGTGTAAATACTGACACACTCCCCCGTGTGTAAATACTAACACACTCCCCCCGTGTGTAAATACTGACACAGTCCCCCCCGTGTGTAAATACTGACACACTCCCCCGTGTGTAAATACTGACACAGTCCCCCACCGTGTGTAAATACTGACACAGTCCCCCACCGTGTGTAAATACTGACACACTCCCCCGTGTGTAAATACTGACACACTCCCCCATGTGTAAATACTGACACAGTCCCCCCGTGTGTAAATACTGACACACTCCCCCGTGTGTAAATACTGACACAGTCCCCCCCGTGTGTAAATACTGACACACTCCCCCGTGTGTAAATACTGACAAAGTCCCCCCCGTGTGTAAATACTGACACACTCCCCCGTGTGTAAATACTGACACAGTCCCCCCGTGTGTAAATACTGACACACTCCCCCGTGTGTAAATACTGACACACTCCCCCCCATGTGTAAATACTGACGCAGTCCCCCCGTGTGTAAATACTGACACACTCCCCCCGTGTGTAAATACTGACACACACCCCCCGTGTGTAAATACTGACACAGTCCCCCCCGTGTGTAAATACTGACACACTCCCCCCGTGTGTAAATACTGACACACTCCCCCGTGTGTAAATACTGACACACTCCCCCCCATGTGTAAATACTGACGCAGTCCCCCCGTGTGTAAATACTGACACACTGCCCACTGTGTGTAAATACTGACACACTCCCCCATGTGTAAATACTGACACAGTCCCCCCTGTGCAAATACTGACACACGCCCCCCCGTGTGTAAATACTGACATACTGCCCACTGTGTGTAAATACTGACACACTCCCCCATGTGTAAATACTGACACAGTCCCCCCTGTGCAAATACTGACACACGCCCCCCCGTGTGTAAAAACTGACACACTGCCCACTGTGTGTAAATACTGACACACTCCCCCATGTGTAAATACTGACACAGACCCCCGTGTGTAAATACGGAGTGTGTGTGTGAGTGTGAGTGAGAGAATGTGAGTGTGAGTGAGTGAGTGTGAGTGAGTGTGAGTGAATGTGTTTGAGTGTGTGAGTGTGTGAGAGTGTGAGTGAGTGTGTGCACGAGTGAGTGAGTGTGTGTGTTTGTGTGTGCGAGTGTGAGTGAGTGAGAGGGTGTGTGTGTGAGTGTGAGTGAGTGTGTGTGTGAGAGTGAGTGAGTGCGAATGTGTGTGTCAGTGAGTGTGTGAGTGTGAGTGAGTCTGTGTGAGAGTGAGTGAGTGCGAGTGTGAGTGAGTGTGGTTGAGTGAGTGAGTGTCAATGAGTGTGAGTGAGTGTCAATGAGTGTGTTTGAGTGTGAGTGAGAGCGTGAGTGTGAGTGAGTGAGTTTGAGAGTGTGTGTGAGTGTGTGTGAGTTTAAGTGAGTGTGAGTGCAAGTGAGTGTGAGTGAGTGGGTTTGAGTGTGATTGAGTGTGTGTGAGTGTATGTTTGAGTGTGAGTGAGAGTGAGTGTCAGCGAATGTGAGTGAGTATGCTTGAGTGTGTGAGTGTGAGTGTGTGTGAGTGTGTGTGTGTGAGTGAGACAATGTGAGTGTGAGTGAGTGGGTGTGAGTGAATGTAAGTGTGAGTGAGTGTGAGTGAATGTGTTTGAGTGTGTGAGTGGGTGTGTGTGAGTGTGAGTGTGTGCATGAGTGAGTGAGTGTGAGTGAGTTTGAGTGAATGTGTTTGAGAGTGTGAGTGAGTGTGTGTGTGAGTGTGAGTGAGTGAGAGGGTGTGAGTGTGTGTTTGTGAGTGTGCGTGAGTGTGAGTGAGTGAGAGTGTGTAAGTGTGAGTGTGTGAGTGTGTGTGTGTGAGTGAGTGTGTGTGAGAGTGAGTGAGTGTGAGTGTGTGTGTCAGTGAGTGTGTGAGTGTGAGTGTGTGTGAGAGTGAGTGAGTGCGAGTGTGAGTGAGTGTGTGTGAGTGTGAGTGTGAGAGTGAGTGTGTGTCAGAGTGAGTAAGTGTGAGTGTGTGTGAGTGTCAGTGAGTGTGAGTGAGTGTGTGTGAGTGAGCGAGTGCGAGTGTGAGTGAATGTGTGTGTGAGTGTGTGTTTGAGCATGAGTGAGTGTGTGTGTGTGAGTGAGTGTGTGTCAGAGTGAGTGATTGTGAGTGATTGTGAGTGTGTATGTGTGAGTGTGTGTGAGTGAGCGTGTTTGAGTGTGTGTGAGTGTGAGTGACAGAATGTGAGTGTGAGTGAGTGAGTGTGAGGGTGGGTGAGTGTGTGTGAGTGTCAGTGAGTGTGAGTGAGTGTGTGGAAGAGTGAGTGAGTGCGAGTGTGAGTGAGTGTGTTTGAGCGTGAGTGTGTGTGCGAGTGTGTGTCAGTGTGAGTGAGTGTGTGTGAGTGTGTTTGAGTGCGAGTGAGTGTGAGCATAAGTGTGTTTTTGAGTGTGAGTGTGAGCGTGAGTGAGTGTGTGAGGGTGTGTGAGTGTGAGTGCCTGTGAGTGTGTGTGAGGGTGTGTAATTGTGAGAGTTGGGAGTGTGAGTGCCTGTGAGTATGAGTGAATGTGAGTGAGTGTGTGTGAGGGTGTATGATTGTGAGTGTGAGTGAGTGAGAGTGAGTGAGATTGAGTGTGTGTGTCTGAGTGTGAGTGAGTGTGTTTGAGTGTGAGTGAGTGTCAATGAGTGTGTTTGAGTGTGAGAGTGTGTGTGAGTGTGAGTGAGTGTCTGAGTGTCAGTTTGAGTGAGTGTGAGTGAGTGGGTTTGAGAGTGATTGAGTGTGTGTGAATGAGTGTGTGTGAGTGTGTGAGTGAGTGTGAGTGCGAGTGAGTGTGCTTGAGTGTGAGTGTGAGGGTGTGTGAGTATGAGTGAGTGTGTGTGTGAGTGTGTGTGAGTGAGCATGTTTGAGTGTGATTGTGTGTGAGTGTTTGAGTGTGAGTGAGTGTGAGTGAGTGTCAATGAGTGTGTTTGAGTGTGAGTGAGAGCATGAGTGTGAGAGTGTGTGTGAGTGTGTGTGAGTTTAAGTGAGTGTGAGTGCGAGTGAGTGTGTGAGTGGGTTTGAGTGTGATTGAGTGTGTGTGAGTGAGTGTGAGTGTGTGTTTGAGTGTGAGTGAGAGTGAGTGTCAGCGAGTGTGAGTGAGTATGCTTGAGTGTGAGTGTGAGTGTGTGTGAGTGTGATTGAGTTTGAGTGTGCGTGTGAGTGTGAGTGTGTGTGAGTGAGTGTGTTTAAGTGTGCGTGAGTGTGAGTGAGAGAATGTGAGTGTGAGTGAGTGTGTGTGAGTGTGAGTGAGTGTGTGCATGAGTGAGTGAGTGTGTGTGAGTGAGAGTGAGTGTGTGAGTGTGTGCGAGTGTGAGTGAGAGGGTGTGAGTGTGAGTGTGTGTGAGTGCGAGTGAGTGTGTGTGAGTGTGAGTGAGTGTGTGTGTGAGTGAGTGTGTGTGAGAGTGAGTGAGTGTGAATGTGTGTGTGTCAGTGAGTGTGTGAGTGTGAGTGAGTGTTAGCGAGTGTGAGTGAGTAGGCTTGAGTGTGTGAGTGTGTGTGAGTGTGTGTGAGAGTGTCATTGAGTTAGAGTGAATGTGAGTGTGTGAGTGTGAGTGAGAGAATGTGAGTGTGAGTGAGTGTGAGTGAATGTAAGTGTGAGTGAGTGTGTTTGAGAGTGTGAGTGAGTGTGTGTGAGTGTGTGTGAGTGTGAGTGAATGTGTGCACGAGTGAGTGAGTGTGTGTGGGAGTGGGAGTGAGTGAGTGTGTGTGTGTTTGTGTGCGAGTGTGAGTGAGTGAGAGGGTGTGAGTGTGAGTGAGTGTGTGTGTGTGAGTGAGTGAGTGTGAATGTGTGTGTGTCAGTGAGTGTGAGTGAGTGTGTGCGAGAGTGAGTGAGTGTGAGTGTGTGTTTGAGCGTGAGTGAGCGTGTGTCAGAGTGAGAGATGGTGAGTGATGGTGAGTGATTGTGAGTGTGTGAGTGTGTGTTTGAGTGAGTGTGTGTGAGTGTGTGTGTGTGAGTGTGTGTGAGTGAGTAAGTGTGAGTTGGGAGTTGAGTGTGTGTGAGTGTGAGTGAGTGAGTGTGTGTGTTTGTGTGTGTGTGAGCATGAGTGAGTGAGAGTGAGTGAGTGTGTGTGAGTGTGAGTGAGTGTGTGTGAGGGTGTATGATTGTGAGAGTGTGTGAGTGTGAGTGAGTGAGAGTGAGTGAGATTGAGTGTGTATGTCTGAGTGTGAGTGAGTGTGTTTGAGTCTGAGTGAGTGTGAGTGAGTGTCAATGAGTGTGTTTGAGTGTGAGCGAGTGGGTGAGTGTGAGTGAGCGAGTGTGAGAGTGTGTGTGAGTGTGAGTGAGTGTCTGAGTGTCAGTTTGAGTGAGTGTGAGTGAGTGGGTTTGAGAGTGATTGAGTGTGTGTGAATGAGTGTGTGTGAGTGTGTGAGTGAGTGTGAGTGCGAGTGAGTGTGCTTGAGTGTGAGTGAGTGTGAGTGTGAGGGTGTGTGAGTATGAGTGAGTGTGTGTGAGTGTGTGTGAGTGAGCATGTTTGAGTGTGATTGTGTGTGAGTGTGTTTGAGTGTGAGTGAGTGTGAGTGAGTGTCAATGAGTGTGTTTGAGTGTGAGTGAGAGCATGAGTGTGAGTGAGTGTGAGAGTGTGTGTGAGTTTAAGTGAGTGTGAGTGCGAGTGAGTGTGTGAGTGGGTTTGAGTGTGATTGAGTGTGTGTGAGTGAGTGTGTGTGTTTGAGTGTGAGTGAGAGTGAGTGTCAGCGAGTGTGAGTGAGTATGCTTGAGTGTGAGTGTGAGTGTGTGTGAGTGTGATTGAGTTTGAGTGTGAGTGTGTGAGTGTGAGTGTGTGTGAGTGAGTGTGTTTAAGTGTGCGTGAGTGTGAGTGAGAGAATGTGAGTGTGTGAGTGAGTGTGTGTGAGTGTGAGTGAGTGTGTGCATGAGTGAGTGAGTGTGTGTGAGTGAGAGTGAGTGTGTGTGAGTGTGTGCGAGTGTGAGTGAGTGAGAGGGTGTGAGTGTGTGTGAGTGCGAGTGAGTGTGTGTGAGAGTGAGTGAGTGTGAATGTGTGTGTCAGTGAGTGTGTGAGTGTGAGTGAGTGCTAGCGAGTGTGAGTGAGTAGGCTTGAGTGTGTGAGTGTGTGTGAGTTTGTGTGAGTGTCATTGAGTTAGAGTGAGTGTGAGTGTGAGTGTGAGTGAGAGAATGTGAGTGTGAGTGAGTGTGAGTGAATGTATGTGTGAGTGAGTGTGAGTGAGCGTGAGTGAGTGTGAGTGAGTGTGTTTGAGAGTGTGAGTGAGTGTGAGTGAGTGTGTGTGAGTGTGTGCACGAGTGAGTGAGTGTGTGTGGGAGTGGGAGTGAGTGAGTGAGTGTGTGTGTTTGTGTGCGAGTGTGAGTGAGTGAGATGGTGTGAGTGTGAGTGAGTGTGTGTGTGTGAGTGAGTGAGTGTGAATGTGTGTGTCAGTGAGGGTGAGTGAGTGTGTGCGAGAGTGAGTGAGTGTGAGTGTGTGTTTGAGCGTGAGTGTGTGAGTGAGTGTGTAAGTGAGTGAGTGAGCATGTGTCAGAGTGAGTGATGGTGAGTGATTGTGAGTGTGTGAGTGTGTGTTTGAGTGAGTGTGTGTGAGTGTGTGTGTGTGAGTGTGAGTGTGTGTGAGTGAGTAAGTGTGAGTTGGGAGTGTGAGTGTGTGTGTGAGTGTGAGTGAGTGAGTGTGTGTGTTTGTGTGTGTGTGAGCGTGAGTGAGTGAGAGTGAGTGAGTGTGTGTGAGTGAGTGAGTGAATGTGAGAGTGAGTGTGAGTGAGTGTGATTGAGTGAGTGTGAGTCTGAGTGAGTGTGTTTGAGTGTGAGTGAGTGTGTGTGAGTGTGTGTGTGTGTGTGTGTGAGTGAGTCTGAGTGTGTGTGTGACTGTGTGAGTGTGAGTGTGTGTGTGAGTGAGTGTGAATTGGGAGTGTGAGTGTGTTTGAGTGTGAGTGAGTGTGAGTGTGAGTGAGTGTGTGAGTGCCTGTGAGTGTGAGTGCCTGTGAGTGTGAATGAGTGTGTGAGGGTGTGTGATTGTGAGAGTGTGTGAGTGAGTGAGATTGCGTGTGTGTGTCTGAGTGTGAGTGAGTGTGTTTGAGTGTGAGTGAGTGTCAATGAGTGTGTTTGAGTGTGAGCGAGTGGGTGAGTGTGAGTGAGCGAGTGTGAGAGTGTGTGAGTGTGTGTGAGCGTCTGTGAGTGTCAGTTTGAGTGAGTGTGAGTGGGTTTGAGTGTGATTGAGTGTGAGTGTGTGTGTTTGAGTGTGAGTGAGTGTGACTGCAAGTGAGTGTGAGTGAGTTTGCTTGAGTGTGAGTGAGTGTGAGGGTGTGTGAGTATGAGTGAGTGCGTGTGTGTGTTTGAGTTTGAGTGAGTGTGAGTGTGTGAGTGAGCGTGTTTGAGTTTGAGTGAGTGTGAGTGTGTGAGTGTGTGTGAGTGAGCGTGTTTGAGTGTGTGAGAGCGTGTGTGTGAGTGAGTGAGTGTGAGAGTGTGTGTGAGTGAGTGTGTGTGAGTTTAAGTGCATGTGAGTGCGAGTGAGTGTGAGTGAGAGTGAGTGTGATTGAGTGTGTGTGAGTGAGTGTGTGTGTGTGTGTTTGAGTGTGAGTGAGTGTCAGTGAGTGTGAGTGAGAGTGTGTGTGTGATTGAGTTTGAGTGAGTGTGAATGTGCGAGTGTGAGTGTGTGTGAGTGAGTGTGTTTGAGTGTGTGTGAGTGTGAGTGAGAGAATGTGAGTGTGAGTGAGTGTGAATGAATGTGTTTGAGTGTGTGAGTGAGTGTGTGCATGAGTGAGTGTGTGCGAGTGTGAGTGAGTGAGAGGGTGTGAGTGTGTGTGTGAGTGCGAGTGAGTGTGAGTGTGTGTGTGAGTGTGTGTGTGTGAGTGAGTGTGTGTGAGTGAGTGAGTGAGTCTGTGTGTGAGTGAGTGTGTGTCAGAGTGAGTGATTGTGAGTGATTGTGAGGGTGTGAGTGTGTGTGCTTTTGAGTGTGTGTGAGTGTGTGTGTGAGTATGAGTGTGTTTGAGTTTGAGTGAGTGTGTGTGTGAATGAGCGTGTTTGAGTTTGAGTGAGTGTCAGTGTGTGTGTGTGTGAGTGAGCGTGTTTGAGTGTGAGTGAGTGTCAATGAGTGTGTTTGAGTGTGAGTGAGATCGTGAGTGTGTGTGAGTGAGTGAGTGTGAGAGTGTGTGTGAGTATGTGTGAGTGTGTGAGTGTGTTTAAGTGAGTGTGAGTGAGTTTGAGTGTGATTGAGTGGTGTGAGTGAGTGTGACTGTGTGTGAGTGTGTGTTTGAGTGTGAGTGAGAGTGAGTGTCAGCGAGTGTGAGTGAGTATGCTTGAGTGTGAGAGTGTGAGTGTGTGTGAGTGTGAGTGTGTGTGAGTGTGATTGAGTTTGAGTGAGTGTGTGTGTGTGAGTGTGCGTGAGTGTGTGAGAGAATGTGAGTGTGAGTGAGTGAGTGTGAGTGAGTGTGAGTGAGAGAATGTGAGTGTGAGTGTGTGTGTGAGTGAATGTAAGTGTGAGTGTGAGTGAATGTGTTTGAGTGTGTGAGTGAGCATGTGTGAGTGTGTGGGAGTGGGAGTGAGTGAGTGTGTGTGTGTTTGTGTGTGAGTGTGTGCAAGTGTGAGTGAGTGAGAGGTTGTGAGTGTGAGTGTGTGTGAATGTGTGAGAGTGTGAGTGTGTGTGTGAGAGTGAGTGAGTCTGAATGTGTGTGTCAGCGAGTGTGTGAGTGAGTGAGTGTGAGTGAGTGTGAGTGAATGTGTTTGAGTGTGTGAGTGTGTGTGAGTGTGAGTGAGTGTGTGCACGAGTGAGTGAGTGTGTGTGGGATTGTGAGTGAGTCTGTGTGTGTTTGTGTGTGAGTGTGTGCGAGTGTGAGTGAGTGAGAGGTTGTGAGTGTGAGTGTGTGAGAGTGTGTGTGAGAGTGAGTGAGTGTGAATGTGTGTGTGTGTCAGTGAGTGAGTGAGTGAGTGTGTTTGAGCGTGAGTGTGTGAGTGAGTGTGTATGTGAGTGAGTGTGTGTCAGAGTGAGCGTGTTTGAGTGTGAGTGAGTGTGTGTGAGTGTGTGAGTGTGAGTGTGTGTGTGAGACTGTGTGAGTGTGAGTGTGTGCGTGAGTGAGTGTGAATTGGGATGTGAGTGTGTGAGTGAGTGTGTGAGGGTGTATGAGTGTGAGTGCCTGTGAGTGTGAGTGAGTGTGAGTGTGAGTGGGTGTGTGTAATTGTGAGAGTGTGTGAGAGTGTGAGTGAGTGTCAATGAGTGTGAGTGAGTGAATGTGAGTGTGTGAGTGAGTGAGTGTGAGTGAGTGTTTGTGAGTGTGGGTGTGTGTGTGAGTGAGTGTGAATTGGGAGTGTGAGTGTGTGTGAGTGTGAGTGAGTGAGTGTGTGTGTGTTTGTGTGTGTGTGAGAGTGTGAGTGTGAGTGAGTATGAGTGAGTGTGTGTGAGTGTGAGTGAGTATGAGTGAGTGTGTGTGAGTGTGAGTGAGTGTGAGTGAGTGCATGTCAGAGTGACTGAGTGTGAGTGTGTGTGTGTGAGTGAGTTTGTGAGTGTGTGTGAGAGTGTGAGTGGGAGTGAGTGAGTGTGTGTGAGTGTGAGTGTCTGTCAGAGTGAGTGATTGTGAGTGAGTGTGTGTGAGTGAGTGTGTGAGTGAGTGTGTGTGTGTGAGTGAGTGTGAGTGAGTGTGTTTGAGTGTGAGTGTTTGTGTGAGTGAGTGAGTCTGAGTGTGTGAGTGTGAGTGTGAGTGAGTGTGACTGTGTGTGAGTGTGAGTGAGTGTGTGTGTGAGTGTGAGTGAGTGCGTGTCAGAGTGAGTGAGTGTGAGTGTGTGTGAGTGAGTGTGTTTGAGTGTGAGTGTTTGTGTGAGTGAGTCTGAGTGTGTGAGTGTGAGTGTGACTGTGTGAGTGTGAGTGTGTGTGTGTGTGTGTGAGTGAGTGCGTGTCAGAGTGAGTGAGTGTGTGTGTGAGTGTGTGAGTGTGTTTGAGTGTGAGTGTTTGTGTGAGTGAGTGAGTCTGAGTGTGTGTGAGTGTGAGTGAGTGAATGTGAGTGTGAGTGAGTGTGTTTGAGTGTGAGTGTGTGTGTGAGTGAGCGAGGCAGAGTGTTTGTCAGTGTGAATGAATGTGAGTGTGAGTGTGAGTGAGTATGTGTGTGACTGTGAGTGAGTGTGTGTGAGTGTGGGTATGTGCGTGAGTGTGAATTGGGAGTGTGAGTGTGTGTGAGTGTGAGTGAGTGAGTGTGTGTGTGTTTGTGTGTGAGTGTGAGTGTGTGTGTGTGAATGAGTGTGTGAGTGAGTGCGTGAGAGTGAGAGTGTGTGAGTGAGTGTGTGTGAGTGAGTGTGTGTGTGAGTGTGTGAGTGTGAGTGAGTGTGTGTGTGAGTGTGAGTGTGTGCATGTCAGAGTGAGTGAGTGTGAGTGTGTGTGAGTGTGTGAGAGTGAGTGAGTGGGAGTGAGTGAGTGTGTGTGTGAGTGAGTGTGAGTGTGTGAGTGAGTGCGTGTGAGTGTGTGAGTGTGAGCATGAGTGCATGTGAGGGTGTGCGAGTGTGTGAGTGTGAGTGTGTGAGAGTGAGTGAGTGGGAGTGAGTGAGTGTGTGTGTGAGTGAGTGTGAGTGTGTGAGTGAGTGCGTGTGAGTGTGTGAGTGTGAGCGTGAGTGCATGTGAGGGTGTGCGAGTGTGTGAGTGTGAGTGTGTGTGAGGGTGTATGAGCGTGAGTGAGTGTGTGTGTGTGATTGAGTGTGTGAGTGAGTGAGTGTGAGTGTGAGTGTGTGTTTGAGTGCGTGAGTGAGTGTGAGTTTGTGTGAGTGAGTGTGTGTTTGAGTGCGTGAGTGTGAGTGTGAGTGAATGCGTGTGTTTGTGAGTCTGGGTGAGTGTGAGTGAGTGAGAGTGTGTGAGTGTGAGTGAGTGCATGTGAGTGTGAGCATGAGTGAGCGTGTGTGAGGGTGCGTGCGTGAGTGAGTGAGTGTGAGAGTGTGTGTGATTGTGTATGAGTGTGAGTGAGTGTGTGCGAGTGTGAGTGAGTGTGATTGATGGAGTGTGTGTGAGTGAGTGTGTTTGAGTGTGAGTGAGTGTGGGTGAGTGTGAGTGAGTGTCAATGAGTGTGTTTGAGTGTGAGAGTGTGTGTGTGTGAGTGTGAGTGTCTGTGAGTGTCAGTTTGAGTGAGTGGGTTTGAGTGTGATTGAGTGTGTGTGAGTGAGTGTGTGAGTGTGTGTTGAGTGTGAGTGAGTGTGAGTGAGTGTGCTTGAGTGTGATTGAGTGTGAGTGTGAGTATGAGTGAGTATGTGTGTGTGTGTGTTTGAGTTTGACTGAGTGTGAGTTTGTGCATGAGTGTGTGTGAGTGAGCATGTTTGAGTGTGAGTGAGTGTGAGTGAGTGAATGTGAGTGTGAATGTGAGTTTGAGTGAGTGTGTTTGAGTGTGTTTGAGTGTGAGTGAGTGTGTGTGTGAGTGAGTGTGTGAGTGAGTCTGAGTGTGTGTGAGTGTGAGTGAGTGAATGTGAGTGTTAGTGTGAGTGAATGAGTGTGAGTGAGTGTGAGTGAGTGTGTTTGAGTGTGAGTGAGCGTGTGTGTGAGTGAGCAAGTCTGAGTGTGTGTGAGTGTGAGTGAGTGAATGTGAGTGTGTGTGAGTGTGTTTGAGTGTGAGTGAGTGTATGTGTGAGTGAGTGTGTGAGTGAGTCTGAGTGTGTGTGAGTGTGAGTGAGTGAATGTGAGTGTTAGTGTGAGTGAGTGTGAGTGAGTGTGTTTGAGTGTGAGTGAGTGTGTGTGTGAGTGAGTGTGTGAGTGAGTCTGAGTGTGTGTGAGTGTGAGTGAGTGAATGTGAGTGTTAGTGTGAGTGAATGAGTGTGAGTGTGAGTGAGTGTGTTTGAGTGTGAGTGAGTGTGTGTGTGAGTGAGCAAGTCTGAGTGTGTGTGAGTGTGAGTGAGTGAATGTGAGTGTGTGTGAGTGTGAGTGTCTGTCAGAGTGAGTGAGTGTGAGTGAGTGTTTGTGAGTGAGTGTGAGTGTGTGTTTGAGTGTGTGTGTGTGTGAATGAGTGAGCGTGAGTGAGTGTTTGTGAGTGTGTGTGAGTGTGAGTGTGTGTTTGAGTGTGTGTGTGCTTTTGTGTGAGTGAGTGTATGTCCATCCCCTTTCCTCTCAATCCTCTCTCCCCTCAATCCTCACTCCCCTCAATCCTCACTCCCCTCAATCCTCACACTCCCCTCAATCCTCACTCCCCTCAATCCTCTCTCCCCTCAATCCTCACTCCCCTCAATCCTCACACTCCCCTCAATCCTCACACCACTCAATCCTCACACTCCCCTCAATCCTCACACTCTCCCCTCAATCCTCTCTCCCCTCAATCCTCACACTCCCCTCAATCCTCACACCACTCAATCCTCACACTCCCCTCAATCCTCACACTCTCCCCTCAATCCTCTCTCCCCTCAATCCTCACACTCCCCTCAATCCTCACACCACTCAATCCTCACACTCTCCCCTCAATCCTCTCTCCCCTCAATCCTCATACTCCCCTCAATCCTCACACTCCCCTCAATCCTCTCTCCCCTCAATCCTCACACTCCCCTCAATCCTCACACCACTCAATCCTCACACTCCCCTCAATCCTCACACTCCCCTCAATCCTCACAGTCACCCCTCAATCTTCACTCCCCTCAATCCTCACACACACATCATCCTCACACTCCCCTCAATCCTCACTCTCTCCTCAATCCTCACACTTCCCTCAATCCTCACACAATCCTCAATCCTCACTCCCCTCAATCCTCTCTCCCCTCAATCCTCACTCTCCACTCAATCCTCACTCCCTTCAATCCTCACTCTATCCTTAATCCTCACTCCCCTCAATCCTCACTCCCCTCAATCATCACTCCCCTCTATCTTCACACTCTCCCCTCAATCCTCACTCCCCTCTATCCTCACCCAATCCTCAAACTCTCCTCAATCCTCTCTCTCCCCTCAATCCTCACTCCCCTCAATCTTCACACTCTCCCCTCCATCTCAATCCCCTCAATCCTCACTCCCCTCAATCCTCACTCCCCTCAATCCTCACACTCTACCTTCAATCCTCACTCCCCTCTATCCTCACTCCCTTCAATCCTCACACTCTCCCCTCCATCTCACTCCCCTCAATCCTCACTCCCCTCAATCCTCACACTCTACCTTCAATCCTCACTCCCCTCGATCCTCACTCCCCTCAATCCTCACACTCTCCCCTCAATCCTCACTCTCCCCACAATCCTCACTCTCCCTCAATCCTCACTTAATTCTCAAACTCTCCTCAATCCTCGCTCTCTCCTCAATCCTCACACTCCCCTCAATCCTCACACTCCCCTCAATCCTCGCTCTCTCCTCAATCCTCACACTCCCCTCAATCCTCACACTCCCCTCAATCCTCGCTCTCCCCTCAATCCTCACACTCCCCTCAATCCTCACACTCTCCTCAACCCTCACACTCCCCTCAATCCTCACACCCACCTCAATCCAGACACCCACCTCACTCCTCACACTCCCTTTAATCCTCACTCTCTCCTCAATCCTCACTCACTCCTAAATCCTCACACTCTCCTCAATCCACATTCTCCCCTCAATCCTCACTCTCCCCTGAATCCTCACTCCCTTCAATCTTAACCCTCTCCTCAATCCTCGCTCTCTCCTCAATCCTCACACTCCCCTCAATCCTCACACTCCCCTCAATCCTCGCTTTCTCCTCAATCCTCACTCTCTCCTCAATCCTCACACCCACCTCACTCCTCACTCTCCCCTCAATCCTCACTCCCCTCAATCCTCACTCCCCTTAATCCTCACTCCCCTCAATCCTCACACTCTCTCCCTCAATCCTTGTTCCCCTCAATCCTCACACCACTCAATCCTCAGTCCCCTCAATCCTCACTCTCTCGCAGTACACACTCCCCTCACTCCTCACTCCCCTCATCGTCACACACCCCCAATCCCCACTCCCCTCAATCTTCACTCCCCTCAACCCTCACTCCTCACTCCCCTCAATCCTCACTCTCCCCTCACTCCTCACTCCCGTCAATTCTCACACTCCACTCAATCTTCACTCCCCTCAATCCTCACACTCCTCTCAATCCTCACTGCCCTCAATCCTCACTCTCCTCAATCCTCACACTCCCGTCAATCTTCACTGCCCTCAATCCTCACTCCCCTCAATCCTCACTCCCCTCAATCCTCTTTCTCTCCTTAATGCTCACATCCACCTCAATCCTCACACTCTCCTCAATCCTCACTCCCTCAATCCCCACACTCCTCAAACCTCACTCTCCCCTCAATCCTCACTCCCCTCAATCCTCACTCTCCCCTCAATCCTCACACTCTCCTCAATCCTCACTCCCCTCAATCCCCACACTCCTCAAACCTCACTCTCCCCTCAATCCTCACTCCCCTCAATCCTCACTCCCCTCAATCCTCACTCTCCCCTCAATCCTCACACTCTCCTCAATCCTCACTCCCTCAATCCCCACACTCCTCAAACCTCACTCTCCCCTCAATCCTCACTCCCCTCAATCCTCACTCCCCTCAATCCTCACTCTCCCCTCAATCCTCACACTCTCCTCAATCCTCACACTCCCCTTAATCCCACACTCCTCAAACCTCACTCTTCCCTCAATCCTCACTCTCCCTTTAATCCTCACTCTCTCCTCAATCCTCACTCTCTCCTCAATCCTCACTCACTCCTCAATCATCTCTCCCACCTCAATCCTTATTCTCCCCTCAATCCTCACTCCCTTCAATCTTAACCCTCTCCTCAATCCTCACTCTCCCCTCAATCCTCACACAATCCTCAATCCTCACTCTCCCCTCAATCCTCACTCCCCTCAATCCTCACACTCTCCCCTCAATCCTCACTCTCCCCACAATCCTCACTCTCCCTCAATCCTCACTTAATTCTCAAACTCTCCTCAATCCTCACTAAATCCTCATTCCTCACACTCCCCTCAATCCTCGCTCTCTCCTCAATCCTCACACTCCCCTCAATCCTCACACTCCCCTCAATCCTCACACTCTCCTCAACCCTCACACTCCCCTCAACCCTCACACCCACCTCAATCCAGACACCCACCTCACTCCTCACTCTCCCTTTAATCCTCACTCTCTCCTCAATCCTCACTCCCCTCAATCCTCACTCCCCTCAATCCTCACTCCCCTTAATCCTCACTCTCTCCTCAATCCTCACTCTCCTCAATCCTCTCTCTCCTCAATCCTCACACTCACCCCTCAATCCTCACTCACCCCTCAATCCTCACTCTCCCCTCAATCCTCACTAAATCCTCATTCCTCACACTCCCCTCAATCCTCACACCCACCTCAATCCTCACTCTCTCCTCAATCCTCACTCCCCTCAATCCTAACCCTCTCCTCAATCCTCACACACATCTCAATCCTCACTCTCTCCTCAATCCTCACTCTCTCCTGAATCCTCACTCTCCCCTCATTCCTCACACTCCCCTCATTCCTCACACTCCCCTCATTCCTCACTCTCTCCTCAATCCTCACAATCTCCTCAATCCTCACAATCCCCTCAATCCTCACACTCTCCTCAATCCTCACAATCTCCTCAATCCTCACTCTCCCCACAATCCTCACTCTCCCTCAATCCTCACTTAATTCTCAAACTCTCCTCAATCCTCGCTCTCTCCTCAATCCTCACACTCCCCTCAATCCTCACACTCCCCTCAATCCTCGCTCTCTCCTCAATCCTCACACTCCCCTCAATCCTCACACTCCCCTCAATCCTCGCTCTCCCCTCAATCCTCACACTCCCCTCAATCCTCACACTCTCCTCAACCCTCACACTCCCCTCAATCCTCACACCCACCTCAATCCAGACACCCACCTCACTCCTCACACTCCCTTTAATCCTCACTCTCTCCTCAATCCTCACTCACTCCTAAATCCTCACACTCTCCTCAATCCACATTCTCCCCTCAATCCTCACTCTCCCCTGAATCCTCACTCCCTTCAATCTTAACCCTCTCCTCAATCCTCGCTCTCTCCTCAATCCTCACACTCCCCTCAATCCTCACACTCCCCTCAATCCTCGCTTTCTCCTCAATCCTCACTCTCTCCTCAATCCTCACACCCACCTCACTCCTCACTCTCCCCTCAATCCTCACTCCCCTCAATCCTCACTCCCCTTAATCCTCACTCCCCTCAATCCTCACACTCTCTCCCTCAATCCTTGTTCCCCTCAATCCTCACACCACTCAATCCTCAGTCCCCTCAATCCTCACTCTCTCGCAGTACACACTCCCCTCACTCCTCACTCCCCTCATCGTCACACACCCCCAATCCCCACTCCCCTCAATCTTCACTCCCCTCAACCCTCACTCCTCACTCCCCTCAATCCTCACTCTCCCCTCACTCCTCACTCCCGTCAATTCTCACACTCCACTCAATCTTCACTCCCCTCAATCTTCACTTTCCCCTCAATCCTCACTCCCCTCAATCCTCACACTCCTCTCAATCCTCACTGCCCTCAATCCTCACTCTCCTCAATCCTCACACTCCCGTCAATCTTCACTGCCCTCAATCCTCACTCCCCTCAATCCTCACTCCCCTCAATCCTCTTTCTCTCCTTAATGCTCACATCCACCTCAATCCTCACACTCTCCTCAATCCTCACTCCCTCAATCCCCACACTCCTCAAACCTCACTCTCCCCTCAATCCTCACTCCCCTCAATCCTCACTCTCCCCTCAATCCTCACACTCTCCTCAATCCTCACTCCCCTCAATCCCCACACTCCTCAAACCTCACTCTCCCCTCAATCCTCACTCCCCTCAATCCTCACTCCCCTCAATCCTCACTCTCCCCTCAATCCTCACACTCTCCTCAATCCTCACTCCCTCAATCCCCACACTCCTCAAACCTCACTCTCCCCTCAATCCTCACTCCCCTCAATCCTCACTCCCCTCAATCCTCACTCTCCCCTCAATCCTCACACTCTCCTCAATCCTCACACTCCCCTTAATCCCACACTCCTCAAACCTCACTCTTCCCTCAATCCTCACTCTCCCTTTAATCCTCACTCTCTCCTCAATCCTCACTCTCTCCTCAATCCTCACTCACTCCTCAATCATCTCTCCCACCTCAATCCTTATTCTCCCCTCAATCCTCACTCCCTTCAATCTTAACCCTCTCCTCAATCCTCACTCTCCCCTCAATCCTCACACAATCCTCAATCCTCACTCTCCCCTCAATCCTCACTCCCCTCAATCCTCACACTCTCCCCTCAATCCTCACTCTCCCCACAATCCTCACTCTCCCTCAATCCTCACTTAATTCTCAAACTCTCCTCAATCCTCACTAAATCCTCATTCCTCACACTCCCCTCAATCCTCGCTCTCTCCTCAATCCTCACACTCCCCTCAATCCTCACACTCCCCTCAATCCTCACACTCTCCTCAACCCTCACACTCCCCTCAACCCTCACACCCACCTCAATCCAGACACCCACCTCACTCCTCACTCTCCCTTTAATCCTCACTCTCTCCTCAATCCTCACTCCCCTCAATCCTCACTCCCCTCAATCCTCACTCCCCTTAATCCTCACTCTCTCCTCAATCCTCACTCTCCTCAATCCTCTCTCTCCTCAATCCTCACACTCACCCCTCAATCCTCACTCACCCCTCAATCCTCACTCTCCCCTCAATCCTCACTAAATCCTCATTCCTCACACTCCCCTCAATCCTCACACCCACCTCAATCCTCACTCTCTCCTCAATCCTCACTCCCCTCAATCCTAACCCTCTCCTCAATCCTCACACACATCTCAATCCTCACTCTCTCCTCAATCCTCACTCTCTCCTGAATCCTCACTCTCCCCTCATTCCTCACACTCCCCTCATTCCTCACACTCCCCTCATTCCTCACTCTCTCCTCAATCCTCACAATCTCCTCAATCCTCACAATCCCCTCAATCCTCACACTCTCCTCAATCCTCACAATCTCCTCAACCCTCACAATCCCCTCAATCCTCACACCCATCTCAATCCTCACACCCACCTCACTCCTCACTCTCCCCTCAATCCTCACTCTCCCCTCAATCCTCACACTCTCCTCAATCCTCACATACCCCTCAATCCTCACTCTCTCCTCAATCCACACACACCCTCAATCCTCACTCTCTCCTCAATCCTCACTCTCTCCTCAATCCTCACTCTCTCCTC
Organism: Chiloscyllium punctatum; assembly: GCF_047496795.1. NCBI lineage: Eukaryota > Metazoa > Chordata > Chondrichthyes > Orectolobiformes > Hemiscylliidae > Chiloscyllium > Chiloscyllium punctatum. The sequence continues at coordinate 1,378,237 of NC_092750.1, read as the reverse complement.
AATCCTCACACCCACCTCAATCCTCACTCTCTCCTCAATCCTCACTCACTCCTGAATCCTCACTCTCCCCTCATTCCTCACACTCCCCTCAATCCTCACACTCCCCTCAATCCTCACACACCCCTCAATCCTCACTCTCTCCTCAATCCTCACTCACTCCTGAATCCTCACTCTCCCCTCATTCCTCACACTCCCCTCAATCCTCACTCTCTCCTCAATCCTCACTCTCTCCTCAATCCTCACAATCTCCTCAATCCTCACAATCCCCTCAATCCTCACACTCTCCTCAATCCTCACAATCTCCTCAACCCTCACAATCCCCTCAATCCTCACACCCATCTCAATCCTCACACCCACCTCACTCCTCACTCTCCCCTCAATCCTCACTCTCCCCTCAATCCTCACACTCTCCTCAATCCTCACATACCCCTCAATCCTCACTCTCTCCTCAATCCACACACACCCCTCAATCCTCACTCTCTCCTCAATCCTCACTCTCTCCTCAATCCTCACTCTCTCCTCAATCCTCACACCCACCTCAATCCTCACTCTCTCCTCAATCCTCACTCACTCCTGAATCCTCACTCTCCCCTCATTCCTCACACTCCCCTCAATCCTCACACTCCCCTCAATCCTCACACACCCCTCAATCCTCACTCTCTCCTCAATCCTCACTCACTCCTGAATCCTCACTCTTCCCTCATTCCTCACACACCCCTCAATCCTCACTCTCTCCTCAATCCTCACATCCACCTCAATCCTCTCACCCACCGCAATCCTCACACCCACCTCAATCCTCACTCTCTCCTCAATCCTCACTCCCCTCAATCCTAACCCTCTCCTCAATCCTCACTCTCCCCTCAATCCTCACACACATCTCAATCCCCACTCTCTCCCTCAATCCTCACTCTCTCCTCAATCCTCACACCCACCTCAATCCTCACTCTCCCCTCAATCCTCACTCCCCTCAATCCTAACCCTCTCCTCAATCCTCACTCTCCCCTCAATCCTCACACACATCTCAATCCCCACTCTCTCCTCAATCCTCACTCCCCTCAATCCTCACACACCCCTCAATCCTCACTCTCTCCTCAATCCTCACACCCACCTCAATCCTCACTCTCCCCTCAATCCTCACACTCCCCTCAATCCTCACTGATCCTCAATCATCACACCCACCTCAATCCTCACTCCCCTCAATCCTAACCCTCCCCTCAATCCTCACTCTCTCCTCAATCCTCACTCCCCTCAATCCTCACTCTCTCCTCAATCCTCACACCCACCTCAATCCTCACACCCACCTCAATCCTCACTCTCTCCTCAATCCTCACTCCCCTCAATCCTAACCCTCTCCTCAATCCTCACTCTCCCCTCAATCCTAACCCTCCCCTCAATCCTCACTCTCTCCTCAATCCTCACTCCCCTCAATCCTAACCCTCTCCTCAATCCTCACTCTCTCCTCAATCCTAACCCTCCCCTCAATCCTCACTCTCTCCTCAATCCTCACACACATCTCAATCCTCACTCTCTCCTCAATCCCCACTCCCCTCAATCCTCACTCTCCCCTCAATCCTCACACCCACCTCAATCCTCACTCTCCCCTCAATCCTCACTCTCCCCTCAATCCTCACACTCTCCTCAATCCTCACATACCCCTCAATCCTCACTCTCTCCTCAATCCACACACACCCCTCAATCCTCACTCTCTCCTCAATCCTCACTCTCTCCTCAATCCTCACTCTCTCCTCAATCCTCACACCCACCTCAATCCTCACTCTCTCCTCAATCCTCACTCTCCCCTCAAACCTCACACTCTCCTCACTCTCCCCTCAATCCTCACTCTCTCCTCAATCCTCACTCTCACCTCAATCCTCACTCTCACCTCAATCCTCACACACCCCTCAATCCTCACACTCTCCTCAATCCTCACACTCCCCTCAGTCCTCACACCCACCTCAATCCTCACACCCACCTCAATCCTCACACCCACCTCAATCCTAACCCTCTCCTCAATCCTCACTGTCCCCTCAATCCTAACCCTCCCCTCAATCCTCACTCTTTCCTGAATCCTCACTCTCCCCTCAATCCTCACACTCTCCTCACACATCCCACAATCCTCACTCTCCCCTCAATCCTCACTCTCTCCTCAATCCTCACTCTCTCCTCAATCCTCACACACCCCTCAATCCTCACTCTCCCCTCAATCCTCACTCTCCCCTCAATCCTCACTCTCCCCTCAATCCTCACTCTTTCCTGAATCCTCACTCTCCCCTCAATCCTCACACTCTCCTCACACATCCCACAATCCTCACTCTCCCCTCAATCCTCACTCTCTCCTCAATCCTCACTCTCTCCTCAATCCTCACACACCCCTCAATCCTCACTCTCCCCTCAATCCTCACTCTCCCCTCAATCCTCACACTCCCCTCAATCCTCACGCCCACCGCAATCCTCACGCCCACCGCAATCCTCACTCTCCCCTCAATCCTCACTCTCCCCTCAATCCTCACTCTCCCCTCAATCCTCATACTCCCCTCAATCCTCACACTCCCTTCAATCCTCACTCTCCCCTCAATCCTCACTCTCCCCTCAATCCTCATACTCCCCTCAAGCCTCACACTCTCCTCAATCCTCACGCCCACCGCAATCCTCACTCTCCCCTCAATCCTCACTCTCCCCTCAATCCTCACTCTCCCCTCAATCCTCACACTCTCCTCAATCCTCACGCCCACCGCAATCCTCACTCTCCCCTCAATCCTCACTCTCCCCTCAATCCTCACACTCTCCTCAATCCTCACTCTCTCCTCAATCTTCTACACCCCCTCACATTTCCCAAGTCCCATTCTAATGCACTCTGCCCATCCCCTGTGACCACACTTGCCTCTTCTCCAAATTAGTGCCAGCCTCCACTCACTGTCTTTTTGCTGTTCATCTGTGTCCCTAACCCCACGTACCCAAGCACACTGCAGGAACAGTTACTATTCTCAAAGCTCTGTATTGCAGACTGCACTGTGCTGAGGAAAGTCCCCCAGTCATAAAGGCACAGTTTGACAGACTGGATTTCTTCCCTGTTTGGTGAGTTGTGACAAATTGGACGGTTGAGACAGGTTCATGTACACTCTTGTACACCGTTACCCGTTGTAAAGATCACTTCACCAACCCCCACAACCTTCCACAAACATTTCTAACTCCCTAATAGCCAAGGTCAGAGGGTCACAGCTCTCCGTCGGGATCCCTCATCCTGGGTTTCTGTCAGCGTTGATTTCCAAATCCCATATCCATCACTGTCACTGGCCCCCAGAGTCTATGTTTGTGTTAACTACATCCTGCTCCCACTCCTCACTCTGCCCAGATGAGAAATAATGGGATGAAAGGCAGCATTCCCAACTCCTTCCTACATTCTCACTGCAGCAGAGAGGGTGATGAAAATCAGGGCCCAGTATTTTATTCCCGATTTTTTCATTTGGTTTATTAAATGAGGAAACGTAAACTTTCCACCAGGCACATTTGGATTTGAATCTGTAATAGAAAGACTTTGATTCCTATCGTGTCTTTCTTGTCTGCCAGATGTCCCTAAATGCTTTATAGTCAGTGGAGTAGTTTTGAAGTTTCACTTGTTCCAACCTCCATGAGGGACCGGTGAATGATTTATTTTTGAAAGATATGAGAGGGGTTGTTGACCCTCCAGCATCAGAGTAAACTCAGGTCAGAAAGTGACAGAGGTCTATTTGCTGAAACCAAAAAAATTACATAAAGCAAAACCAGAATAAACATTGCAAAGGCCAAAAAAATAACCAAATGCAGAGCCAGGCTGTGCACTCCTGTGGATACTCCACACCAACATCACGGACTGGCTCTGGTGAGGTGACTCAATCTGTAATCCTGGGAGTCACAGCTCTCAGTGAGACACAATGGACACTAAGGAGGGAATTAGCACATGGACTGCAGCCGTTCAGCTCAGCCTCACCTTCTCAAGGGGCAACTAGGGACGGGTAATAAATACTGGGCCCAGTCAGTGAGACCAATGCCTTCTGAGTAAATGATTAAAAAAAAGTCTAGGCTGAACTGAGTGAAACCCCAGTCACTCAGACTGAGGTGTTATTACTGTCAGATTCTCTGGAGCCTGTCGTTCAGTAACAAACCCACACAAGCAGGGGGACTGCAATCAGCTCGGTGCACAGAAATATGTAGGTCATTTATTTCAGGAAAGCTGCCAATAAACCCGATCTGAATAATTCCTGTAAGGTGTTTCTATTCAAATTGAATGATTGGTCCTTTTGTCTGACACCAGGAAAATCTGTAATTATTCTGTTACACTAAAACGAGCTCATGATTCCCCAGCAAAGCTGCTCCTTAGTCCCTTCAGAAACATATCAAGATTTATAAATCCACTCCATTTTTGTCAACATCAGGATGCTCTCAAATTCTTAAATGGTCACAATGAGATGATCCAGAGAACAACACCAGAATAACACGCTCAGAATGTATTAGACCTTCCCTCCATCATAAGGTCAGAAGTGGGGATGTTTATCAATGATTACACAGTATTCCACACCATTCACCACTCCTCAGATACTGAAGCAGTCTGTGTTCAAATGCAGCAAGATCTGGACAATATCCAGGCTCAGGCTGACCAGTGGCAACTAACATCTGTGCCAAAGAAGTGCAATATGACCAATAAGAGCGAATTTAGCCACCAGCCCTTGACATTGAATGGCATTACAATTGCTGAATCCCCCACATCCTACAGACGTGATTGACCAGAAACGGAACTGGACAGTGACTCTGCAACCAGGTCAGAGGCTGGGAATCCTGCGGTGAGTAACTCCCCTCCTGACTCCCCAAATCCTGTCCACCATCTCCAAGGCACAGGTCAGGAGTGTGATGGAATACTCCCCACTTGCCTGGATGGGGGCAGCTCCAACAACACTCAAGAAACTCGACATCATCCAGGGACAAAACAGCCATTTGATTGGCCCCACACCCACAAACACCCCCTCCCTCCCCCACCGATGCTCAGTAGCAGCAGTGTGTACTATCTACAAGATGTACTGCAGAAACTCACCAAAGATCCTCAGACACTTCCATCGAGAAGGACAAGGGCAGTAGATACATGGGAACACCACCCCCTGCAAGCTCCCCTCCAAGCCATTCACATAGAACATAGAACATTACAGCGCAGTACAGGCCCTTCGGCCCTCAATGTTGTGCTGACCTGTCATACTAATCTGAAGCCCATCCCACCTACACTATTCTATGTATGTCCATATGCTTGTCCAATGACGACTTGAATGCACTTAAACTTGGTGAATCTATTACCGTTGCAGGCAAAGCATTCCATACCCTTATTACTCTCTGAGTAAAGAAACTACCTCGGGCATCTGTCTTATACCTATTGCCCCTCACTTTAAAGTTGTGTCCCCTCGTGTTTGCCGTCTCCATACTTGGAAAAAGGCTCTCCCTGTCCACCCTATCTAACCCTCTGATTATCTTGTATGTCTCTATTAAGTCACCCCTCAACCACCTTCTCTCTAACGAGAACAGCCTCAAGGCCCTCAGCCTTTCCTCGTAAGACATTCCTTCCTTACCAGGCAACATCCTAGTAAATCTCCTCTACACCCTTTCCAAAGCTTCCATATCCTTCTTATAATGCGGTGACCAGAACTGTACACAATGCTCTAAGTGTGATCGCACTAGAGTTTTGTACAGCTGTAGAATAACCTCATGGTTCTGGAACTCGATCCCTCTATTAATAAAAGCTAAAACACTGTATGCCTTCTTATCAACCCTGTCAATCTGGGTGGCAACTTTCAAGGATCTGCGTACCTGGACACCGAGATCTCTCTGCTCATCTAAACTACGAAGAATCTTACCATTAGCCCAGTACTTTGCTTTTCGATTACTCCGACCAAAGTGTATTACCTCACACTTGTCCGCATTAAACTCCATTTGCCACCTCTCAGCCCAGCTCTGCAGTTTATCTATGTCTCTCTGTAACCTACTACATCCTTCGTCACTATCCACAACTCCACCCACCTTAGTGTCGTATGCAAGTGTACTAACACACCCTTCTACGCCCTCATCCAGGTCATTTATAAAAATGACGAACAGCAGTGGACCCAATACCGACCCTTACAATACACCACTAGCAACTGGACTCCAGGATGAACATTCCCCATCAATCACCACCCTCTGTCTTCTTTCAGCAAGCCAATTACTCATCCAAACTGCGATATCTCCCACAATCCCATTCCTCCACATATTGTTCAATAGCCTACTGTGGGGAACCTTATCGAACGCCTTGCTGAAATCCATATACACCACATCAACTGGTTTACTTTCATCTACCTGTTTGGTCACCTTCTCAAAGAACTCAATAAGGTTTGTGAGGCATATCCTATCCTTCACAAAATGGAACTGACTCTCCCTAATCAAATTATTCTTTTCTAGATGATTATAAATCCTATCTCTTATAACCTTTTCCAATACTTTACCAACAACTGAAGTAAGGTTCACTGGTCTATCATTACCAGGGCTGTCTCGACTCCTCTTCTTGAACAGGGGAACCATATTTGCTATCCTCCAGTCTTCTGGTACTATTCCTGTAGACAATGATGATTTAAAGATCAATGCCAAAGGCTCAGCAATCTCCTCCCTGGCTTCCCAGAGGATCCTAGGATAAATCCCATCCAGCCCAGGGGACTTATCTGTTTTCACACTCTGCAGGATTTCTAATACCTCTTCCTTGTGAACCTCAATCCCACCTAGTCTAGTAGCCTGTATCTCAGTATTCTCCTCGACAACATTGTCGTTTTCTAGAGTGAATACTATCGAAAAATATTTATTTAGTGCTTCCCCTATCTCCTCTGACTCCACACACAACTTCCCACTACTATCCTTGATTGGCCCTAATCTTACTCTCGTCATTCTTTTATTCCTTAAATACCTATTGAAAGCCTTAGGGTTTACCTTGATCCTATCCGCCAACAACTTCTCATGTCTCCTCCTGGCTCTTCTGAGCTCTCTCTTTAGGTCTTTCCTGGGTACCTTGTAACCCTCAAGCGCCCTGAGCCTTCACATCTCATCCTAACATAAGCCTTCTTCTTCTTCTTCTTCTTCACCAGAGATTCCACTTCCTTCGTAAACCATATTTCCCGCGCTCTACAGCTTCCTCCCTGCCTGACAGGTACATACTTATCTAGGACACTCAGGAGCTTTTCCTTGAACAAGCTCCACATTTCTAATGTCCCCATCCCCTGCAGTTTCCGTCCCCATCCTATGCTTCCTAAATCTTGCCTAATCGCATCGTAATTGCCTTTCCCCCAGCTGTATTGCCTTGCCCAGTGTTATACACCTATTCCTTTCTATCACTAAAGTAAACATAACAGAATTGTGATCGCTATCACCAAAGTGCTCACCTACTTCCAAGTCTAACACCTGGCCGGGCTCATTACACAGTACCAAATCTAATGTGGCTTCACCCCTTGTTGGTCTGTCTACATTCTGTGTCAGGAAGCCCTCCTGCACACACTGGACAAAAACTGACCCAGCTATAGTAGTCGTACTATAGTCTTCTCAGTCAATATTTGGAAAGTTGAAGTCCCCCATGACAACTACACTGTCTCTCTCACTCCTATCGAGGATCATCTTTGCTATCCTTTCCGCTACATCTCTGGAACTATTCGGAGGTCTATAGAAAACTCCCAACAGGGTGACCTCTCCTTTCCTGTTTCTAACCTCAGCCCATACTACCTCAGTTCACAAATCCCGAAACATCCTTTCTGCAACTGTAATACTATCCTTGACCAACAATGCCACACCTCCCCCTCTTTTACCATCTTCTGTGTTCTTACTGAAATATCTAAATCCTGGAACCTGCAACAACCATTCCTGTCCCTGCTCTATCCATGTCTCCAAAATGGCCACAACATCAAAGTCCCAGGTACCAACCCATGCTGCAGGTTCATTCACCTTATTCCGGATGCTCCTGGCGTTGACGTAGACACACTTCAAATCAACATCTTGCTTGCCGATGCCATCTTGCGTCCCTGAAACCTGATTTTGGACCTCCCTACTCTCAACCCTTTCTACACTCTAACTACAATTTTGGTTCCCATCCCCCTGCTGGATTAGTTTAAACCCACCCCAATAGCCTTAGCGAATTTCCCCCCTAGGATATTGGTACACCTTTAGTTCAGATGAAGACCATCCTGTTTGTAGAGGTACCACCTATCCCAGAATGAGCCCCAATTCTCCAAGAATCCAAAACCCTCCCTCCTGCACCATCCCTGTAGCCACGTGTTCAACTCCCCATCCTGACTTGGAATTATATTGTCATTCCTTCACTGTCCCTGGGTCAGAATCCTGGAATTCCCTCCCTAAGGGCATTGTGGGTCTACCCACAGCACATGGACTGCAGCGGGTCAAGAAGGCAGCTCACCCCCACCTTCTCAAGGGGCAACTAGGGACGGGTAATAAATGGCCCAGGCGACAACACCCATGTCCCACATGTGAATAAAAATAGTCAGACCACCCCCTCCCCCAGTCCCATTACTAACCTGCTTCTCCCATTTGCTTTTCTAAGAGACCATCATCATTTTAAACTGATTTGATATTTTATTGTCACATGTCATAGAGAAATAGAGTCATAGAGATGTACAGCATGGAAACAGACCCTTCGGTCCAACCCGTCCATGCCGACCAGATATCCCAACCCAATCTAGTCCCACCTGCCAGCACACGGCCCATATCCCTCCAAACCCTTCCTAGTCATACACCCATCCAAATGCCTTTTAAATGCTGCAATTGTACCAGCCTCCACCACATCCTCTGGCAGCTCATTACATACACACACCTCCCTTATGTACCTAGATACAGTGAAAAGCTTTGTTTTGTGTACGGTACAGGTAAATCACAGTAAACAAGGATATTCAGATCACAGGGTGCTCACACAAAGTGAGGCTTACCTGGTTCCACTGCACAGGAGGTGCACAAAGCAAGATCGACATCATTTGAGGCTAGAGCGTCCATCCATCAGTCTAATAGCGGCCGGGAAGAAGCTGTTCCTGAACCTACTGGTGCATGTGTTTAAGCTCCTGCCTGATGGAAGGGGTTGTGAGAGATCAATACCGGGGTGGGAGGGTTAAAAAGCACACAACACCAGGTTATAGTCCAACAGGTTTAATTGGAACTGGAAATGTGTTGCTGGAAAAGCGCAGCAGGTCAGGCAGCATCCAAGGAGCAGGAGAATCGACGTTTCGGGCATCAGCCCTTCTTCAGGAATGAGCTTATGCCCGAAACATCGATTCTCCTGCTCCTTGGATGCTGCCTGACCTGCTGCGCTTTTCCAGCAACACATTTCCAGCTCTGATCTCCAGCAGCTGCCGTCCTCACTTTCTCCGCGAAGGTTTAATTGGAAGCACATTCGCTTTGTTGGCTGCCTTTCTGCCACAACGGGAAGTGTTAATGGAGTCCATGGATTGGAGGGTTGGCTTCCATGATGGTCTGGGCTGTACATTCCACCTTCTTACAGTCCTGGGCAGAGCAGTTGTCATACCTGGCCATTACGGACCCAGATTCTGGATTAGTGGTGCTGGAAGAGCACAGCAGGTCAGGCAGCATCCAGGTAGCTTCGAAATCGACGTTTCGGGCAAAAGCCCTTCATCAGGAATAAAGGCAGTGAGCCTGAAGCGTGGAGAGATAAGCTAGAGGAGGGTGGGGGTAGGGAGAGAGTAGCATAGAGTACAATGGGTGAGTGGGGGAGGGGATGGAGGTGATAGGTCAGGGAGGAGAGGGTGGAGTGGATAGGTGGAAAAGGAGATAGGCAGGTAGGACAAATCCGGACAAGTCATGGGGACAGTTACTGAGCTGGAAGTTTAGAACTAGGGTGAGGTGGGGGAAGGGGAAATGAGGAAGCTGTTGAAGTCCACATTGATGCCCTGGGGTTGAAGTGTTCCGAGGCGGAAGATGAGGCGTTCTTCCTCCAGGCGTCTGGTGGTGAGGGAGCGGCGGTGAAGGAGGCCCAGGACCTCCATGTCCTCGGCAGAGTGGGAGGGGGAGTTGAAATGTTGGGCCACGGGGCGGTGTGGTTGATTGGTGCGGGTGTCCTGGAGATGTTCCCTAAAGCGCTCTGCTAGGAGGCATCCAGTCTCCCCAATGTAGAGGAGACCTCATCGGGAGCAACGGATACAATAAATGATATTGGTGGATGTGCAGGTAAAACTTTGATGGATGTGGAAGGCTCCTTTAGGGCCTTGGATAGAGGTGAGGGAGGAGGTGTGGGCGCAGGTTTTACAGTTCCTGCGGTGGCAGGGGAAAGTGCCAGGATTGGAGGGTGGGTCGTAGGGGGGTGTGAACCTGACCAGGTAGTCACGGAGGGAACGGTCTTTGCGGAAGGCGGAAAGGGATGGGGAGGGAAATAATATCCCTGGTGGTGGGGTCTTTTTGGAGGTGGCGGAAATGTCGGTGGATGATTTGGTTGATGTGAAGGTTGGTAGGGTGGAAGGTGAGCACCAGGGGCATTCTGTCCTTGTTACGGTTGGAGGGGTGGGGTCTGAGGGCAGAGGTGTGGGATGTGGACGAGATGCGTTGGAGGGCATCTTTAACCACGTGGGAAGGGAAATTGCGGTCTCTAAAGAAGGAGGCCATCTGGTGTGTTCTGTGGTGGAACTGGTCCTCCTGGGAGCAGACACGGCGGAGGCGGAGAAATTGGGAATACGGGATGGCATTTTTGCAAGAGATAGGGTGGGAAGAGGTGTAATCCAGGTAGCTGTGGGAGTCAGTGGGTTTGTAAAAAATGTCAGTGTCAAGTCGGTCATCATTAATGGAGATGGAGAGGTCCAGGAAGGGGAGCGAGGTGTCAGAGATTGTCCAGGTAAATTTAAGGTCAGGGTGGAATGTGTTGGTGAAGTTGATGAATTGCTCAACCTCCTCACGGGAGCACGAGGTGGCGCCAATGCAGTCATCAATGTAGCGGAGGAAGAGGTGGGGAGTGGTGCCGGTGTAATTACGGAAGATCAACTGTTCTACATAGCCAACAAAGAGACAGGCATAGCTGGGGCCCATACGTGTGCCCATGGCTACACCTTTGGTCTGGAGGAAGTGGGAGGATTCAAAGGAGAAAATAAAACCCTCCCCACCCCTTTCCGCCTTCCGCAAAGACCGTTCCCTCCGCGACTACCTGGTCAGATCCACACCCCCCTACAACCCACCCTCCCTTCCTGGCACTTTCCCCTGCCACCGCAGGAACTGTAAAACCTGTGCTCACACCTCCTCCCTCACCTCTATCCAAGGCCCTAAAGGAGCCTTCCACATCCATCAAAGTTTTACCTGCACATCCACCAATATCATTTATTGTATCCGTTGCTCCCGATGAGGTCTCCTCTACATTGGGGAGACTGGACGCCTCCTAGCAGAGCGCTTTAGGGAACATCTCCGAGACACCCGCACCAATCAACCAAACCGCCCCGTGGCCCAACATTTCAACTCCCCCTCCCACTCTGCTGAGGACATGGAGGTCCTGGGCCTCCTTCACCACCACTCCCAAAGATCCCAGCCATTACGGACCCAGACAGAGTGCTTTCTATGGTGCATCTGTAGACGTTGGTGAGGGTCCAAATGGACATGCTGAATCTCCTGAGCCCCCTGAGGAAGAAGATGTGTTACAGCATCGTACAGGCCCCTCGGCTCTTGATGTTGCACCAATCTGTGGAACTAATCTGAAGCCCATCAAACTTACACTATTCCATTTTCATGCAGATGTGTGTAACCAATGACCATTTAAATGCCCTGAAAGTTGGTGAGTCCAGGTGTTGCTGTGCCTTCTTGACCATCAGATCCAACTGGGAGAACCAGGACAGGTTGTTGGTTATCATCACTTCGAGGAACTTGACCCTCGTGACCCTCTCCAGCTCTGGTCCTTTGATGTAGAAGGTGGTGAAATGAAGGGGTTTAGATCCATAATGCGCAGATTTTACCCAGTCTGACAGAATCCCCATCACTGTGTCCATACTGTAGGATTGTGTGATAGTAAAGGAAGTTATTGCTTTAGTTGTTTATCTGAGTGGCCCCAGGGTCAGGCTGATTGGAGTGAAACAGATTCCAGCTGAAACATTGTGGAATTTGCCTGATTTACTGCTCCTGAGGTCATCAATATTACAACAACCATTAATCATCTCGACACTTCAACAATTCCCATATGCTTCATCTTCTCCTTCATGAAACAAGAGATGAATGCCACAGAAAGTCTGATCTGTCACTGAAACGATCAGAACCTTCACAGAGAAAGAAATGCACTGATTAGTGGGTTCAGCCAGCACAGGCACAATGGACCGAATGGCCTGCTCAGCACTGGAACAATTTTATGATTCTGGCAGTTTTCAAGGAATTACATCTCCCTGGGAATTGTGTTTATAAAACTCATTAAATCTCTTAATGAGGGAATTAGTTGAGTGATTTTGGAATTGATTTGGGAGTGAAGGCTGTGACTGTGGTAATTTGAGTGAACAGTGATAGGTTTGATGAAGATATTACCAGAGAGAGGCCAGGAGAGGTCCAGGCCCCAATGGGATCAGACAGTACTCTGTCTGTTGCTGAGCTCAGGGATGGATGTGACCAGGGTCTTTTTGCATTATATTTACGGGAAGGTGGTGGCTAAGTGGTATTATCATTAGACTATTCATCCAAAGACCCAGGTCATGTTCTGGGAACCCAGGTTCAATACCCGCCACGGCAGATGGAGTATGATGGCCAAAAGGAAACTAGGGAGCAGGTTCACATCTGTGGGGGTGGAGTCAACTGCCTGGAAAAGTATGAGAAAAATAAAGGAAGGGAGGACACTGGGGCTGCTCTTAAAGTCTCCAGAACACAAAATAACACAGAGTGTTTGGAAGGGGTTAGGAACCAAGCTTCAAGCACATTGGATAAACGAATGACAATGAGAAGAGAGACAGTCAATCCAGGATTGAAGGTGTTATATCCGAATGTACCCAGTTAATGGAATAGATAAATGAATTTGTGACACAAATCAAAGTTGTCAGGTATGACATGGGGGGCATCACAGAATTGTGACTGCAAGGGGATCAGGACTGGCAGCGAAATATCCAGGGCAGTGAAGGAGGTTTTTGGCACACTGGCCTTCATCAGTCAGGACATTGAGTATCGAGGTTGGGACGTTATGTTGCAGTTGTACAGGATGTTGGTGAGGCTGCACTTGGAGTATTGTGTTCAGTTTTAGTCACTTTGTTATAGGAAGGATGTTATTAAACTGGAAAGAGAGTGCAGAAGAAATTTACAAGGATGTTGCCAGGATGCAATGGTCTGAGTTATAGGGAGAGGTTTGACAAGCTAAGACCTTTTTCTTTCGAGTGTAGAAGACTGAAGGGGACCTTATAGAGGTGTGTAAGATCAAGAGAAGCATGGGTAGGGTGAATGCACTCAGTCTTTTTCCCCAGGGTGGTGAATTGAGGACTAGAGGGCATCAGTTTAAGGTGAGAGGGGAAAGAATAAAAGGGAACCTGAGGGGCAATGTTTTTACCCAGAGGGTGGTTCGCATATGGAATGAGCTGCCAGCGGAAGTGGTTGAGGCGGGTTCATCAACAACATTTAAAGGGCATTTAGACAAATACATGGTTAGGAAAGGGTTAGAAAGATATGGGCCGAGTGCAGGGAAATGGGGTGAATGTGGATGGACATTTTGGTCAACATGGAGCATAGAACATTACAGCGCAGTGCAGGCCCTTCAGTCCTCGAAGTTGTGCCGACCTGTGGAACCAATCTGAAGCCCATCTATCCTACACTATTCCATTCTTGTCCATATGCCTGTCCAATGACCAGCTGGTGAGTCTATTACTGTTGTAGGCAGTGCGTTCCACACCCCTACGACTCTCTGAGTGAAGAACCTGCCTCTGACATCTCTCCTATATCTATCACCCCTCAATTTAAAGCTATGTCCCCTCGTGCTAGACAGCACCATCCGAGGAAAAAGGCTCTCCCTGTCCCCCCTATCTAACCCTCTGATTATCTTATATTTCACAATTAAGTTACCTCTTAGCCTTCTTCACTTTTACGAAAACAGCCTCAAGTCCCTCAGCGTTTCCTCGTAACACCTTCCCTTCATAGCAGGGAACATCCTGGTAAATCTCCTCTGAACCCTTTCCAAAGCTTCCACATCCTTCCTATAATGCAGTGACCAGAACTGTACACAATACTCCAAGTGCGGCCGCACCAGAGTTTTGTACAGCTGCAGCATGACCTTGTGTCTCCAAAGCTCAATCCCTCTATCAATAAAAGCTAATACACCGTATGCCTTCTTAACAATCCTGTCAACCCTCATTCCTGAAGAAGGGCTTATGCCCGAAACGTTGATTCTCCTGCTCCTCGGATGCTGTGCTTTTCCAGCACCACACTTTTCAACTATCAACCCTGGGTGGCAACTTTCAGGGATCTGTGTACATGGACACCAAGGTCTCTCTGCTCATCTACATGACCAAGAATCTTACCATTAGCCCAGTACTCTGCATTCCTGTTACTCCTTCCAAAGTGAATCACCTCACATTTTTCTGCATTAAACTCCATTTGCCACCTCTCAGCCCAGTTCTGCAGCTTATCCATGTCCCTCTGTAACCTACAACATCCTTCAACACTATCCACAACTCCACCGACCTTACAGTCATCCGCAAATTTACTAACTCATCCTTCAACACCTTCATCCAAGTCATTTATAAAAATGACAAACAGCAGTGGCCCCAAAACAGATCCTTGTGGTACCCCACTAGTAACTGAACTCCAGGATGAACATTTCGCAACAACCACCACCCTCTGTCTTCTTTCAGCTAGCCAATGTCTGATCTAAACAGCTAAATCACCCTCAATCCCATGCCTCTGTATTTTGTACAACAGCCTACCATGGGGAACCTTATTGAACACCTTACTGTAATTCATATCCACCACATCAACTGCTTTACCCTCATCCACCGGTTTGGTCACCTTCTCAAAGAACTTAATAAGGTTTGTGAGGCATAACCTACCCTTCACAAAACCGTGCTGACTATCCCTAATCAACTCATTCCTCTCCAGATGATGATAAATCCTATCTCTTATAACCCTTTCCAATACTTTACCCACAACTGAAGTAAGGCTCACTGGTCTATCATTACCAGGGTTGTCTCTACTCCCCGTCTTGGACAAGGGGACATTTGCTGTCCTCCGGTCTCTGGCACTATTCCTTTAGACAATGATGACGTAAAGATCAAACCAAAGGCAAAGGCTTCCCACAGAATCCGAGGAGAAATCTCATCTGGCCCAGGAGATTTATTTATTTTCACACTTTCCATAATTGCTAACACCTCCTCCTTATGCACCTCAATCCCATCCTGTAGCCTGTATCTCAGTATTCTCCTTGACAAGATTGTCTTTTTCTAGTGTGAATACTGATGAAAAATATTCATTTAGTGCTTCCCCAATCTCCTAGGACTCCATGCAAAACTTCCTACTACTATCCTTTATTGGCCCTAATCTTACTCTGGTCAGTCATTCTTTTATTCCAGGTATACCTACAGAAAGCTTGAGGGTTTTCCTTGACCTATCTGCCAATGACTTCTCATGTCCCCTCCTGGCTCTCCTTAGCTCTCTCTTTAGGTCTTTCCAAGATTAGGTTAGATTTAGATTACTTACAGTGTGGAAACAGCCCCTTCGGCCCAACAAGTCCACACCGCCCCGCCGAAGCGCAACCCACCCATACCCCTACATCTACCCCTTACCTAACACTACGGGCAATTTAGCATGGACAATTCACCTGACCTGCACATCTTTGGAGTGTGGGAGGAAACCGGAGCACCCGAAGGAAACCCACGCAGACACGGGGAGAATGTGCAAACTCCACACAGAGAGTTGCCTGAGGCGGGAATTGAACCCGGGTCCCTGGCGCTGTGAGGCAGCAGTGCTAACCACTGTGCCACTGTGCCGCTAATTTGTAACTCTCAAGTGCCCAAACTGAGCCTTCACATCTTCATCCTAACATCAGTTGCCTTCTTCCACTTGACAAAAGATTCAGCTTCTTTAGTAAACCATGGCTCCCACACTCGACAGCTCCCTCCCTGTCTGACCGGTACATACTTATCAAGGACCTGCAATAGCTGTTCCTTGAACAAGCTCCACATTTCTAATGTGCCCATCCCCTGCAGTTTCCTTCCCCATCCTATGCTTCCTAAATCTTGCCTAATCACATCATAATTGCCTTTCCCCCAGCTGTAACTCTTGCCCTGCATTATATACCTATCCCTTTCCATCACTAAAGTAAACATAACCGAATTGTGGTCACTATCACCAAAGTGCTCACCTACCTCCAAGTCTAACACCTGGCCGGGTTCATTCCCCAGTACTAAATCCAATGTGGCCTTGCCCCTTGTTGGCCTGTCTACATACTGTGTCAGAAAACCCTCCTGCACACATTGGACAGAAACTGACCCATCTAAAGTACTTGAACTATAGTATTCCCAGTCAATATTGGGGAGTTAAAGTGCCCCATGACAACTACCCTGTCTCTCTCACTCCTATCAAGAATCATCTTTGCTATCCTTTCCTCTACATCTCTGGAACTATTTGGAGGTCTATAGAAGACTCCCAACAGGGTGACCTCTCCTTTCCTGTTTCTAACCTCAGCCCATACTACCTCAGTTGACAAGTCCCGAAACATCCTTTCTGCAACTGTAATACTGTCCTTGACCAACAATGCCACACCTCCCCCTCTTTTACCATCTTCTCTGTTCTTACTGAAACAGCAAAATCCTGGAACCTGCAACAACCATTCCTGTTCCTGCTCTATCCTTGTCTCTGAAATGGCCACAACATCGAAGTCCCAGGTACCAACCCATGCTGCAAGTTCATCCACCTTATTCTGGATGCTCCTGGTGTTGAAGTAGACACACTTCAAACCAACTTCCTACTACCAGTACACTCTTGTGATCTTGCAACCTTAGTTATGACCTCAATACTCTCCACCTCCTGTACACTGGAGCTACAATTCAGGTTTCCATCCTCCTGTTGAATTAGGTTAAACCCTCCTGAAGAGCATCAGCGTTAGCATTATCACTTCTTGACTCCCCAAAGCCTGTCCACAATCTCCAAGGCACAAGTCAGGAGGGTGATAGAATACTCTTCCATTGCAAGGATGGGGGCAGCTCCAACAACACTCAAGAAGCTTGACACCATCCAGGACCCACTTAATTGATACCACATCCACAAGCATTCACTCCCTCCACCACTGACACTCAGTAGCAGCAGTGTGCACTAGCTACAAGATGCGCTGCAGAAATTCACCACAGCTCCTGAGACAACACTTCCATAAGGGCCTGCAGCACATGGACCACAGCGGTTCAAGAAAGCAGGTCACCGCCACCTTTTCAAGGAGTAGTCAGAGACAAGTAACAGATCCTGGCCCAGCCAGCGATATATATGTCCCAGAAATGATGAAAAAACCCAATTGGAGATGGAGTGTGTGGTCACCCTTCCGAAGTTTGCAGGGTGAATAAGGATCTGGGAATGGTTGGTGAAGCAGTTA
This sequence comes from Chiloscyllium punctatum, assembly GCF_047496795.1. Lineage (NCBI taxonomy): Eukaryota > Metazoa > Chordata > Chondrichthyes > Orectolobiformes > Hemiscylliidae > Chiloscyllium > Chiloscyllium punctatum. The sequence goes on along the minus strand of NC_092750.1, from coordinate 1,360,680 downwards.
CAGTGACAGGAAACACCATCGAGGATTTTGGGGTAAGGCTAGTTTTGGGAAGGAGCCCATGGGGGAGATGAGGAGGGGACCATGAGTTGACAGCATGTTGGAAATTAGAGAGAAATAGGAATGTGGAACTGTGCTGTGATCAGTGACATGGAGATTTGGATTATTCAGTCTCTACCTTCCTTTGCCAAATACCCTGTAAAGATGTGGATGTTGTAATAAATTCACAGAGCCATTGAATTCAGGAAACATTTCTCTTTGAAGAGATGTACTAACCTCAAAATATTGGGTGGAAATAGTTTCCTCCCTCCCTTAGAAAATAATCGGATTGTCAAAGCTCTCTTCTGTAGAGGATCAGTTGGTTGATACTTTCCATGTCTGTGCATTAACACTCTTGGGCAGTGCTGTGAGGTTAACATTGAGTCAGGGACCCAGCCTGGTTGGGAGATGGTCCAGTTTGACCGTCATTGTGTAGGAGCTCTGTCCAAGAACACAGACCCCAAGCTGAGCACCACCACACTTTGCCGATTACCTCACAACCTTTTCCAATCACAGTCAGAATGCACTGTGAGTCCTGTCTGTTTCTCCACATCCCCCACCCTCCCTCTGCCCAGCCCAGTGACACCCGCGTGATGGTCCCAGCGCTGCCAGAGGGCACTGCCAGAGGGCGTTGCCAAAGGGCACTGTTTAACTATATGTTTAAGTCTGTTGGTGAAAGACTGAAGTGATGAAGAGACTGATTTGTTGGGAATTATTCTCTTCAAATAAACAGCAACCTTTTCTGACAATTATGCAGTTATATTGTCAATGGTCTTTGAGCTATGACTGAATGGTGCTCAGGGACGATCGAGAAACAGATGTTTCCACTGAACAGCAAGTTCTGTTGAGCAATGAAAGGGTCAGTGCTGTGTTGTAACTCCCTTGGTTACAGCTGTTGGAAGCTGATCGTATCAGACTGAACTCGATGAATCTGAGGGAGTGAAACAAACAGCATTCCCAGATTTGGAGATGCCGGTGTTGGACTGGGATGGACAAAGTTAACAATCCCCCAACACCAGGTTATAGTCCAACAGGTTTATTTGGAAGCACTAGCTTTCAGAGCACTGCTCCTTCAGCAGGTGGTTGCAGAGTAAAAGATCATAGGATGCAGAATTTATAGCAAAAGTTTACAGTGTGATGTAACTGAAATTATAAATTGGAAAAGACCTGGATTTTTTTGTTAAGTCTCTCATCTTTTAGAATGATGGTTTCAGTTCTTTCATTTGTAAATCCCAGAACTTTCTTAAAGTTACATTCTCAAGTGAACTTTCACAATAGGTGCCATTTTGGCCCAGATAATGTATTGAAGGTGTGTGTGTGTGTGTGTGTGTGTGTGTGTGTACCGTGTATTTGTGTAAGTGTAAGTGTACAGGGGTATAAGTCTGAGAGGGTGCGTGTGTTCGTGAGTGTGGGAGTGTATGTGTGAGCGTATGAGAGAGAGTTTGTGTTTGAGAGAGGATTTGCGTGAGTGTATGGGTCTATAGGAGTGTGTGTGTGTGTGTCTGCGTGGGTTTCCTCCCACAATCCAAAAATGTGCAGGTTAGGTGGATTGACTGTGCTAAATTGCCCGTAGTGTTCAGGAATATGTAGGTTAGGTGCATTAGTCAGGGATACATGTACAGTAATAGAGTAGTGGAATGGGTCTGGGTGGGTTACTCTTTGGATGGTCGGGTGTGGACTGGTTGGGCTGAAGGGCCTGTTTCCACACTGTAGGGATTCTATGATTCTATAATCTGGATTTGGTAAAGTGCCCAACAGAACAGGCTGATGTTCCATAAACTTGTTTCATTGCCTCACCTGTTCTGCAACGTCAGATAAAGATTTAATGGAGGTTTAAATGTTAAAAGGATCAATGCCAATAGATTGAGTTGCACTCCCTCTTCTGATGGGGGTGAGAGTCCAGACAAGGAGCACAAGCCTCAGATAGAGGCTGGGCCATTCAGGGTAATGTCAGAGGGTAGCAAAACCCAGAACCTGCCTCCGTGGATGATAGGGTTTGTTTTTGCAGGTTTCAGGATTGAAATGGAATTGGACTGATTAACCCAATTGGACTGACTGGGGGACTGACTGGGGGACTGATGAACCCAATTGGACTGATTGGGGGACTGACTGGGGGGCTGATTGGGGGACTGACTGGGGGACTGACTGGGGGGCTGATTGGGGGACTGACTGGGGGACTGACTGGGGGGCTGACTAGGGGACTGATTAACCCAATTGGACTGACTGGGGGGCTGACTGGGGGACTGATTAACCCAATTGGACTGACTGGGGGACTGATTGGGGGACTGATGAACCCAATTGGACTGACTGGGGGACTGACTGGGGGACTGATTAACCCAATTGGACTGACTGGGGGGCTGACTGGGGGACTGATGAACCCAATTGGACTGATTGAGGGACTGATTAATCCCATGTGCTTTTATCTCATATTCCAGATCTCAGTGGGAGGGTATAACATCGACAGGACACCCACTGCATTGAGAGTTGGGAACATTGCCTGGTTTTTAAATGTGCAGATGTAGGTGTGCAGTATTTCTCACAAACACAGTGTGCTGCCAGTTTATAAACAGTAGGAGGGATGTTAAACAGACCATCATGTTGTCCCTGTGCTCACTGGGACCCATTCACTCCAGGTTCAGCAATTCCTTGATTTTAAAATTCTTGTTCCTGTATTCAAAAGCATCCATGGTCTCTACCTGCCCTGTCCCTGACACCTCCTCCTGCCCCAGAGATCACTGCATTCCCCCGATTCCAGCCTCTTGCCCAGTTGCCATCACTCCACCATTAGTGCCTGAGCCCTGACCTCTGAAATTCTCTTCCTAAACCTCTCCATCTCTCTCTCTGTTTCTCTATCTGTAAGATACTCCTTAAAACTGACTTTATTAACGAAGATCACCTCCTCTCGAATATCTCCCTGTGTGGCCAGTGTCAATTTTTCTTTGATATTTGCTCCGATGAAATACTTTGGGACATTTTCCTGCAGCATTTATACATCAGTGAACCTTTCAGTATTTGTTGTGAAAGGTGGAGTGGCTCAGCCTCTCGCTCTGACTGGGAAGTGGTGACTTTGAATCAAGCTTGAAGTTAGATTAGATTAGATTACTTACAGTGTGGAAACAGGCCCTTCGGCCCAACAAGTCCACACCAACCCTCCGAAGTGCAACCCACCCAAACTCATTCCCCCACACTCTACCCCTTCACCTAACACTATGGGCAATTTAGCATGGCCAATTCACCTAACCTGCACATTTTTGGACTATGGGAGGAAACCAGAGCAAACCCACACAGACACGGGGAGAATGTGCAAATTCCACACAGACAGTTGCCTGAGGCGGGAATTGAACCTGGGACCCTGGTGCTGTGAGGCAGCAGTGCTAACCGCAGCCACCATTGTGTGCATGTGTCCAGGGAATGTGTGAACATTGAATTGAGAGACTGTCCAATGGTGGGAGTTTTCAAAACTCTAGCAGAGGAAAAGAGATTTGGCCAATTTTATTTATTGGGAAAACCCAGCATCACGTGCTGCTTCCCCGTTTCATCGCCTCTTCCTGGGGAACCTCCCGATAAATGTTTTTTATTCATTCACAGATTGAGGGCATCGCTGGCTAGGGCAGCATTTATTGCCCATCCCTAATTGCTCAGAGGGTGGTTAAGAGCCAACCACATCACTGTGGGTCTGGAGTCACATGTAGACCAGAGAAGACCAGGTAAGGATGGCAGTTTCTTTCCCTAAAGGACATTTAGTGAATTTGATACAATTCGAGTTGGATTTATGTCATTTTAAATTCAGCCCTTAAATCCATCGCAGGATCCATTTCCTCTGACAGATTGGGAATTGGTAACTTCAAAATACAGGAACAGGAGGAGACCAATCTGCCCACACACTCATTCTGTCATTGCGATTGATCATGTCTGACCAGGAATTCCACCTCTTTATTCCCTTCAACCACCAAAGATCTACAATCCCAGTTTTCATATTTTCAGCTGATCATCAGAATCAACAGCCTTTGGGGGAAGAGAGTGAGAGAGAGAGACAGGATGTGGGGAAATAGATAGCGACATCTTGCAAAATGTCCGTATTACAGAGGAGGAAGTGCTAGATGTCCTGAAACATATAAAAGTGGATAAATCCCCAGGACCTGGTCAGGTGTACCCGAGAACTCTGTGGGAAGCTAGGGAAGTGATTGCTGGGCCTCTTACTGAGATATTTGTATCATTGATAGTCACAGGTAAGGTGCCGGAAGACTGGAGGTTGGCAAACGTGGTGCCACTGTTTAAGAAGGGCGGTAAAGACAAGCCAGGGAACTATAGACCGGTGAGCCTGACCTCGGTGGTGGGCAAGTTGTTGGAGGGAATCCTGAGGGACAGGATGTACATGTATTTGGAAAGGTAAGGACTGATTAGGGATAGTCAACATGGCTTTGTGTGTGGGAAATCATGTCTCACAAACTTGATTGAGTTTTTTGAAGAAGTAACAAAGAGGATTGATGAGGGCAGAGCAGTAGATGTGATCTATATGGACTTCCGTAAGGCATTCGACAAGGTTCCCCATGGGAGACTGATTAGCAAGGTTAGATCTCATGGAATAGAGGGAGAACTAGCCTTTGGATACAGAACTGGCTCAAAGGTAGAAGACAGAGGGTGGTGGTGGAGGGTTGTTTTTCAGACTGGAGGCCTGTGACCAGTGGAGTGCCACAAGGATCGGTGCTGGGTCCTCTACTTTTTGTCATTTACATAAATGATTTGGATGCGAGCATAAGAGGTACAGTTAATAAGTTTGCAGATGACATTAAAATTGTAGGTGTAGTAGACAGCAAAAAACGTTATCTCAGGTTACTACAGGATCTTGACCAGATGGAGCAATGGGCTGAGAAGTGGCAGATGGAGTTTAATTCAGATAAATGCGAGGTGCTGCATTTTGGGAAAGCAAATCTTAGCAGGACTTATACACTTAATGGTAAGGTCATAGGGAGTGTTGCTGAACAAAGAGACCTTGGAGTGCAAGTTCATAGCTCCTTGAAAGTGGAGTAGCAGGTAGATAGGATAGTGAAGAAGGTGTTTGGTATGCTTTCCTTTATTGGTCAGAGTATTGAGTACAGGAGTTGGGAGGTCATGTTGTGGCTGTACAGGACATTGGTTAGGCCACTGTTGGAATATTGCGTGCAATTCTGGTCTCCTTCCTATCAGAAAGATGTTGTGGAACCTGAAAGGGTTCAGAAGAGATTTACAAGGATGTTGCCAGGGTTGGAGGATCTGAGCTACAGGGAGAGGCTGAACAGGCTGGGGCTGTTTTCCCTGGAGCGTCGGAGGGTGAGGGGTGACCTTATAGAGGTTTATAAAATTATGAGGGGCATGGATAGGGTTAGTAGACATGGTCTTTTCCCTGGGGTCGGGGAGTCCAGAACTAGAGGGCATAGGTTTAAGGTGAGAGGGGAAAGATATAAAAGAGATCTAAGGGGCAACCTTTTCACACAGAGGGTGGTACGTGAATGGAATGAGCTGCCAGAGGATGTGGTGGAGGCTGGTACAATTGCAATATTTAAGAGGCATTTGGATGGGTATATGAATAGGAAGGGTTTGGAGGGATATGGGGTGGGTGCTGACAGGTGGGACTAGATTGGGGTTGGGATATCTGGTCACCGTGGACAGGTTAGACTGAAGGGTCTGCTCTTGTGCTGTACATCTCTATGACCCTATGACTCTACAAGAGAGAAAGAGAGACAGACAGACAGAGACATCGAGAGAGAGAGAGAGAGAGAGAGTTGAGGTTTAAATTTGAAGCTTATTCTTCCTGTGAGGAATAGTTTCTCTATCTTGACTCTCTGAACCTATTTACTCAGGCCATACAGTTCAGTCAGATTAATCCTTAATCTTGAATGAATGAATGAATGAGTTTGCTTTATTGTCATGTGAAGGATTACCCGTTGAGTTTATGCATTCTGTCCTCTCACTTTAACCTTCCAGAATCCTTCTGCTGAAGGCTCGTTGGCCTGAAACATTAACTCTGCTTCTCCCTCCCCAGATGCTACACACAACCTCCTGAACGTTTCCAACATTTTGTGTTTTTGGTTGAGATTTCCTGTGTCCACAGCAGTTTGCTTTCGTATACATCTGAGGAAACCTAGACTGGACTATGTCTAATTTGCTTTCAGTTACTTGGCATCTCGCCCTCCCCCGTTCAAACCAGCCTCATACTCAGAGAGTAAACACTATGGAGTGACCCTCAGCTGCCATCTGCAGTCCTCAGCCAGGGTTAGTGGGAGGATGGGTCAGCAGGGTGGGTGGACTTGGATGCTGACAGAGGGAGGGGCAAAAAATCAGTGGGATAGTACCTCCCACTCCTGCTCCAGCCACCAAACCATTCTGGTTTATCAAATTCGATGAGACTGAATCAGGGGAGCAAACCGTCTGATATTGCCAGTTTTATATTCTACCCTATGTCCAGATATTAAGTTAAAAATCACACAACACCAGGTTATAGTCCAACAGGTTTAATTGGAAGCACACTAGCTTTTGGAGCAATGCTCTCTGACCATCACCTGATGAAGGAGCGTCGCTCCGAAAGCTAGTGTTTCCAATTAAACCTGTTGGACTATAACCTGGTGTTGTGTGATTTTTAACTTTGTACATCCCAGTCCAACACCGGCATCTCCAAATCCAGATATTAACACTGTCATCAAATTGGGATGTAGGTTTGCTTGCTCAGCTGGAAGGTTCATTTTCAGATGTTTCATCACCATACTCGGTAATATGTTCAGTGAGCCTCCGGACGAAGCACTGCTGGTGTTTCCTGCTTTCTATTTATATATTTAGGTTTCCTTAGGTTGGCGATGTAATTTCCTGTGTTGATGTCATTTCCTATGGTGATGTCATTTCTTGTTCTTTTTCTCAGGGGGTGGTAAATGAACCCGAGCTGAGCTACAAATCTTCTCAAAACTTGCTAACTGTCATAGAATTCCTACAATGTGGAAAGAGACCATTCAGCCCACTGAATCCACACTGACCCTCCAAACAGCAGCCCACCCAGACCCATCCCCCTGCCCTATCCCTGTAAACCTGCACCTAGCCTGCACAATTTTCTGTGGCCAATCCAACTGAACCTGCACATCTTCGGACACCTAGTGTTAATGAAACAGTCAATGAGGGAAATGGAAGTTGAACTGTTGTAGTTGAAGTTAGATTTTTGTTTCTTGTCTGTTTCAGGTGAAACAAGAGCAATTTCTGGGACTATGCTGATATCCCAGGATGGACGTAACCATGGAATTGGATAATTATGAAACCGTTCTGGAGACCACGGATGGTTCTGCTTTGAACGAGGGCTGGTACGTCTCATACCCAATGAGCTTCCAGGTTTCGCTGACCAGTTTCCTCATGTTGGAGATTGTCCTGGGCTTCAGCAGTAACCTCACTGTTCTCATTCTGTACTGTATCCAGTCAAACCTGGTGGATTCTGTCAGCAATATCGTTACCATGAACCTCCACGTACTGGACATTATCATCTGCCTGGTGTGTGTCCCATTCACCATTGTCATTGTTCTCATTCCTCTGGAGAGAAATGTGGCTCTGATCTGTTGCTTCCATGAAGCCTGTGTCACCTTTACCAGTATCGCCACCGCGGTCAACGTCCTGGTCATCAGCCTGGACAGGTACGACATTTCTGTCAAACCAGCCAATCGTGTCCTGACACCCAGTCGGACGATCCTCCTGTTGACCTCAGTCTGGATCGTGTCACTGATGGTGTTTTTTGTCCCTTTCATTGAGGTAGAATTTTTCAGGGACCCACTGCATAGCACGGCCTGGCAAAACCGGACACTGCTCTGTGTCAGTGTCAATGAGTACCACAAGGAGCTGGGCATGTATTACCACCTCTTTATCCAGATCCCCTGCTTCTTTGTGGCCGTCGTTGTCATGTTGGTCACCTACACCAGGATTCTCCAGGCCCTCAACATCCGCATTGGATCCCACTTCACACGCAGTCAAAAACGCAAACGCAAAAGCAAGAAGAAGAAGATGAAGTCAGGAAGCTCCCTCAGCAGCCAGTACGAGACCAAGAGGCTGACCTCAGCTCCGGTCACTCCCAACCCCATGCCGCTGGGTGTCCAGGCTTCTGTGTCAGTCATTATCGCCCTGCGTCGCGCTGTGAAACGCCATCGTGACCGACGCGAGCGGCAGAAACGAGTCTTCAGGATGTCTCTGATCATCATCTCCACCTTCCTTATCTGCTGGGCCCCCATTTCCATTGTGAACCTTCTCATTCTCTGCCTGGGGCCCAGTGATTGGCTGGTGAAGCTCCGGATCTGCTTCCTAGTCATGGCTTATGGCTCCACGATCTTCCACCCACTCCTCTATGCCTTCACCAGGCAGAAACTCCGGAAAGTTCTCAAGAACAAAATGAAGAAGAGGGTGGTGTCAGTTCTGCAGGTAGACCCTGCCCCAAGTGGGACAATCATACACAACTCCTGGGTCCATCCCAGAAAGTCACGTAAACTCAAGCTGGAGTGCAGTGATGCCACTGACCGCTGCCTAACAGAAGCAGCCAAAGATTGACTCGGTATCACCCATCACTTTGTAACAGACTTAGACTGTTCAGAAAAAGAACATGCCAGACCAACTGTAAAAAGTAGAGGTGCAATAATTGTTTAACAAGTTGTTCAATTGTCCAAAAAAATACAACATAGAACTGACCCACAGAAAGTGAATGAATTCCACACTGGGTATGGAGCAGTTTTAATGTCTTTTTGGACCAGTTGGTGACATGGCCTGTGAATATGATAAACATTTTAAGACTATTGCTTTTGGAAACAAATCCCATGTACAAATACTGTGAGGCAAATCTGTCAGGGACAAGATCCCCAACACCTGACCCTAACTCAAACGACCTCACTCTCTCAGGGGCAGGAGGTTTTAAGGGCATTTGAGGAAAATTGTTCTCCCCTGGAGGTGGTGGGGGTCTGGAATGTGTTACCTGGGAGGAGAATCTCACAACTTTTAAAACGTACTTGGGCGAGCATTTGAAATGTCAAAAAATGTAAGGTTATGGGCCTAGTGCTGGGAAGTGGGACTAAGGTAGATTTAGAGTTTAAATAAAACCAAAGAACTGCAGATGCTGGAAATTAGAAACAAAAACAGAAATTTCTGGAAAAAACTCAGCAGGTCTGGCACCATCTGTGGAGAGAGAAACAAAGTTAATAGAGAACTGTTCTGAAGAAAGGTCACTGGATCCAAACGTTAACTCTGCCTTCTGAGTTTTTCCAGCAATTTATGTTTTTGTTGTAGGCTAAGAGTTGCTTTTGTCAGTGTGGACTCAATGGGCTGATTGGCCTCTTCTGTCCTGTATAAATCTATGTTCTATAACGTTCCAAACCCCAATTCAAACAGTATCAATAAGTGGCTGTTTCTCTCTTGTTTGGTATGACTGGATATTGGTTTAATTAAGACTATCAGTACAGATCAAAACCATTACATCGGCAATTAATGTTTGAGAACTTCCAAACTAAATTCCTTCATCTGATACAGTTACGTGATGCTAGTTGTCTGACATAAACAAAAATAAGAACTTTCTGGTCAATAGTTTAAATAGATGTGAGGGTCAACTCAAAGCCAGGGTCCACGTTATATTTTGCTCAGGTATGTCTGGGAAGCTGAGGTCTGTGATTTGCAGAACCCGCACTTGGCGCCCCTGGTGGTCTGGATGACCTTATACAGGAGCTGCCTCCAGCTGGAACGACCCCAGCTCCAGGTTTTGGGATGGGAGCAGCTGCTGGGGGAACCTCAGGGCAGTGACCAGACCGAGGGGTTTCAGGATGGGCTCACCCTGCAGTTTAAGGAGATACGGGCAGAGGGGTCATACCAGGCAGAGGTGGGCATCAGGCAGGTAGTGAGAGTAACACTGAACACATCTTTATCAGAAACCATTTTGTGGTCTTGGAAAATGGAGAGATGATTGGTGAGATGCATTATTGATCAGTTTCTGAAATTCCATTTATTCTGGGTCAATTCCCACTGAGGAGGGTTTGGACAGACTTAGTGAATGGCCAAGAATGTGGCAGATGGAATGTGGGAATGTGAGGGATTGGCAGCTGAACTTTCGTGGTATTCCTGGGTATTCAGACGAGGTACAGAGGAGATTAGAAGATGGAGGAGCGGTGTGATGTGATATTGGTCAAGGAACCAATGCGAGCTGTGAGGACAAGTCATTGCATGGATCATTAAATGAGGCCTTATGGGTAAAAGTAAAGACAGAAAAGGGGCAAATACACTATTGAGTATGTACTGCAGACCCCCCGCACAGTCAGGGAGAGGGAGAGGATTACATTCATAACCACTTCTCAGAGACGTGGGATAGTAATAAGGCAGTGATAGAAAAGGATTTGAACTCTCAAATATTAATTGGGATAGTTTCAGTGTGAAAGCTGGAGGGGGATCAACATTGTCCCTTGATTAAACAGGGCAGGAAGGGATAGTCCTGGAAATTCCAGGCCATTCAGTCTCACCTTGGTGGTGGGGAAGTTATTAGGAAGAATTCTGAGGGACAGAACGTGTCTGCATTTGGAGAGACCTGGATGAGTCAGGGAGGGTCGGTGTGGAGCCATGAAGAGAAGGTGATGTTTGACAAATTTGATTGTATTTGTTGAGGAGGTGGGTAACCAGGAGAGTTGATGAGGGCACTGCATTTGATGTGTCGACATGGACTTGAGTGAGGCTTTTGATAAGGTCCCTGGTGGCAGACTGGTGAAGAAAGTGAGAGCCAATGGGATCCAAGACAAGGTGATACACTGGATCCAAAATGGGCTGAGAGACAGGAAGCAGAGGCTGATGGGAGTGGGATGTCTCTGTGAATGGGAATCCGTTTCCAATGGGGTTGGTGCTGGGCCCTTATTATTTGTGGGTGTATTAATGATTGTGGATTAATGTAGGGTATGGTGAAGAAACTCACAGACGTCATGAAAATCAGTCAGAGGGTGGGGGTATATAGTGAGGAGGGTATCTGTACGCTGCAGGAGGGTATCAATGGCCTGGTTAGCTGGGCACAGCAGGGACCAATGGAGACCTGATAGAGGGGAGGAGATTGTGAGGGGCATGGAGAGGGTGGATAGGAATGGTCAATAACTAAGGTAGAGATTGAAGGGAAGAAGTTCTGGCTAACAGGGGAGTTGAGGAAAAGGCTTTTCACCCAGAGTTTGGTGGCAATTTGGAACTCACTACTTGAAAGAGTGGTTGAATCAGAAACTGTTGTAACATTTTTTAGATATTCACTTCCATAATCATTGCCTTCACAGTTATGAGTCAGGAGCTGGAAAATAGGATTAGTCAAATCAGACTTATGTTGACCAGCATGTTCTTAATGGGCTAACTGCTCGCGCCGTGCTGTAAAGATCTCTGAGCTTTTAATACTCCACTCCCAATTCTCAACTCAACTTCAACCATATCCAGTTAGTCAGGGAATGAGGCAACAGATGAATTACCAGAAACACAGAATGACTAACAGCTCTCACTTTTTCACCAAATGATTCAGCTCAGATTCAGAGAGAGATCTATGCCTTGAGCAAACACATTATTCCCAGACTGCCTCTGGGTTTTTGGCCATTATCCTTCAAATTCCCAGTCACGTCCTCCTCCAGCCAGGACCCCTTCCCCATAGCCACACCCTCAGGTTCACATGTCAATCTCAACATGTCACCCTCCACATGTCACAATCCACAATGTCAAATATAACAGCTCACATTTTCCCAAACACACCCCATGTTGTCTTCCCTGTGTCACCATCGAGAGAGCCCTCGGTTTTGAAATAGGAGGGGTTAAATAATTGAGGCAGAATAATGGATGCTGACCGAAACCCAGTGACAAACTGTTCAAGAGGAGAGGGCTCTGGAAAGATGGAACTCCCCTCCCCAAACAGCCTCCCTTCCCCCAACCCCATTACTGCCCTCCAGTCCCAACTGAACTGTCCCTCTCTCAGTTAGAAAGAAACTACCAACTATCTCCTGGAATCTGTTCCCAATTACTGATTAAATAATTCTTGCACCGTGGAGTTTTCCATCATCGATTCAATGCTGAGTGTTAAGCCCAGTTGTTGTGATGTGTTTGTTGTGTATGAAGTGTCTGTTTGATGTTTCTCAGTAACTGTGGATGTTCATATTGTATTTCTCAGCAATTGTAATGGTTTAATTACACTCCAATCTTATCATCTGATTATCCAATCTCCTGATTAAATGATTATTCTCACTCGAGTTTACTGGATGTTTGTTCTGAGCCTCAGTACCGGCCAACAATTCTGTTCAGAAGCAGAGAGAGCTGGAGAAACTCCACAGCTCCCAGGCTGAGAGAATCCAGGTTCATGTTCCGAGTCTAAGAGGACTCTTCCCAGAATTGAAAAGGTTCAAAATGGTGGCAGAGGAGGAGTGAGGGGAACAGACGATGTGGGGACCTAGTGTCAAAGACAAACAGGCTGTTAGTGGTGGTGAAAGAGAAAAAGAAATTTAAAAACAAGAACAAAGAAAATTTACAGCCCAGAAACAGGCCCTTCGGCCCTCCAAGCCTGTGCTGATCCAAATGTACTGTCTGAACATATCACACAATTCCTAACCATTTGTATCCCTCTGCTCCCCACCTACTCATGCATCTGTCCAGATGTATCTTAAATGAATCTACCGTGCCTGCCTCTACCACCTCTGCTGTCACCGCGTTCCAGACACCCACCACCCTCCGTGTGAAGTACTTGCCGCGTGTATCCCCCTTAAACTTTCCACCTCTCACCTTGAAAGCGTGACCTCTTGTGTGTGTGTGTGGGTGTGTGGGTGGGTGAGTGTGTGGGTGGGTGTGCGCGCGCGCGTGGGTGTGTGTGTGGGTGAGTGTCATCCCTCACCCTGGGGAAAAAGCTTGTCTCTATCCACCCTGTCTGTACCCTTCATCATTTTGTAAACCTCAATCAGGTCCCCCCTCAGTCTCCTTTTTTCTACTGAAAACAATCCTAATCTACTCAACCTCTCTTCATAGCTAGCACCTTCCATACCAGGCAATGTCCTCGTAAACCTTCTCTGCACCCCCTCCAAAGCGTCCACATCCTTTTGGTAATGTGGTGACCAGAACTGTACCCTGTTTTCTAAATGCGGCCAATCCAATGTCTTGTACAATTTTAACATGACCTACCAGCTCTTATACTCAATACCCCGTCCATAAGACCATAAGACCATTAGACATAGGAGTGGAAGTCAGGCCATTCGGCCCATCGAGTCCACTCCACCATTCAATCATGGCTGATGCGCATTTCAACTCCACTTACCTGCATTCTCCCCGTAGCCCTTAATTCCTCTAGACAACAAGAATCTATCAATCTCGGCCTTGAAGACATTTAGCGTCCCGGCCTCCACTGCACTCTGCGGCAATGAATTCCACAGGCCCACCACTCTCTGGCTGAAGAAATGTCTCCGCATTTCTGTTCTGAATTTACCCCCTCTAATTCTAAGGCTTTGTCCACGGGTCCTAGTCTCCTCACCTAACGGAAACAATTTCCTAGCGTCCACCCTTTCCAAGCCATGTATTATCTTGTATGTCTCTATTAAGTCTCCCCTTAATCTTCTAAACTCCAACGAATACAATCCCAGTATCCTCAGCCGTTCCTCATATGCTAGACCTGTCATTCCAGGGATCATCCGTGTGAATCTCCGCTGGACACGTTCCAGTGCCAGTATGTCCTTCCTGAGGTGTGGGGACCAAAACTGGACACAGTACTCCAAATGGGGCCTAACCAGAGCTTTATAAAGTCTCAGTAGCACAATGGTGCTTTTATATTCCAACCCTCTTGAGATAAGTGACAACATTGCATTCGCTTTATTAATCACAGACTCAACCTGCATGTTGACCTTTAGAGAATCCTCGACTAGCACTCCCAGATCCCTTTGTACTTTGGCTTTACGAATTTTCTCACCGTTTAGAAAGTAGTCTATGCTTTAATTCTTTTTGCCAAAGTGCAAGAGCTCGCATTTGTTCACGTTGAATTCCATCAGCCATTTCCTGGACCACTCTCCCAAACTGTCTAGATCCTTCTGCAGCCTTCCCACTTCCTCAGTACTACCTGCCTGTCCACCTAACTTCGTATTATCTGCAAACTTCACTAGAATTTCCCCAGTCCCTTCATCCAGATCATTAATATATAATGCGAACAGCTGTGGCCCCAACACTGAACCCTACGGGACTCCGCTCGTCACCGGCTGCCATTCTGGAAAAGAACCTTTTATCCCAACTCTCTGCCTTTTGTCAGACAGCCAATCCTCAATCCATCCCAGCAGCTCACCTCGAACACCATGGGCCCTCACCTTGCTCAGCAGCCTCCCGTGTGGCACCTTATCAAAGGCCTTTTGGAAGTCGAGATAGACCACACCCACTGGGTTTCCCTGGTCTAACCTAATTGTCACCTCTTCAAAGAATACCAACAGGTTTGTCAGGCATGACCTCCCTTTACTAAATCCATGTTGACTTGTTCTAATCAGACTCTGCTCTAAGAATTTAAAAACCTCATCCTCAACGATGGATTCTAGAATTTTACCAACAACCGAGGTTAGGCTAATTGGCCTATAATTTTCCATCTTTTGTCTTGATCCTTTCTTGAACAAGGGGGTTACAACAGCGATCTTCCAATCATCCGGGACTTTTCCTGACTCCAGTGACTCTTGAAAGATCCCAACCAATGCCTCCGCTATTTCCTCAGCCACCTCTCTCAGAACTCTAGGATGTATCCCATCGGGGCCAGGAGATTTGTCAATTTTAAGACTTTTTAGCTTTTCTAGCACTATCTCTTTTATAATGGCAACCATACTCAACTCAGCCCCCTGACTCCCTTTAATTGTTGGGATATTACTCCTGTCTTCCACTGTGAAGACTGACGCAAAGTACTTGTTAAGTTCTCCTGCTATTTCCTTATCTCCCATCACTAGGCTCCCTGCATCAGTTTGAAGTGGCCCAATGTCTACTTTTGCCTGTCGTTTGTTTCTTATGTACTGAAAGAAACTTTTACTATTATTTCTAATATTACTGGCTAGCCTACCTTCATATTTGATCCTCTCCTTTCTTATTACTCTCTTTGTTATCCTCTGTTTGTTTTTGTATCCTTCCCAATCTTCTGATTTCCCACTGCTCTTGGCCACTTTATAGGATCTCTCTTTTTCTTTAATACATTTCCTAACTTCCTTTGTCAGCCATGGCTGTCTAATCCCTCCCCGGATAATCTTTCTTTTCTTGGGGATGAACCTCTGTACAGTGTCCTCAATTATACCCACAAACTCCTGCCATTTTTGCCCTACTGTCTTCCCTGCAAGCCTCTGCTTCCAGTCTATTTTTGTCAGTTCCTCTCTCATGCCCTCATAATTACCTTTATTTAACTGTAACACTATTACATCCGATTTTGCCTTCTCTCTTTCAGACTGCAGACTGAACTCTACCATATTATGATCGCTGCTTCCTAAGGGTTCCCTTACTTTAAGATCTTTTATAAAGTCCAATGAAGGCAAGCATACCATATGCCTTCTTGACCACTCTATCCACCTGTGCAGCAACCTTCAGGGTACAATGGACCTGCACTCCCAGATCTCTCTGCTCATCAACTTTTCCCAAGGCTCTTCCATTCATTGTATAATTTGCTCTAGAATTAAACTTGCCTAAATGCATCACCTCACATTTGTCTGGATTGAAAACCATCTGCCACTTCTCCACCCAATTCTCCAGTCTATCTCTATCTGGGTGTTAATGGAGGTGTCAATGGGAGAGAATGGATCCTGTTTCCTGGGATCCAATGAGACTAACAGGACAAGGATGATTGTGAGTGTGACTGTAGGTGTGTGTGTGTGTGTGTGTGAGTGTGTAGGTCAGTGTGTAGGTGAGTGTGTATGCGTGGGAGTGTGAGTCTGTGTGTGGTTCAGTGTGTAGGTGAGTGTGTGTGTGTAGGTTAGTGTGTAGGTGAGTGTGTGTGGGTGACTGTGGGTGAGAGTGTGTGTGTGGGTGAGTGTGACTGTGGGTGTGCGTGTGTCTGGGTGAGTGTTTGTGGGTATGTGTGACTGTGGGTGTCTGTGTGTGACTACAGGTGTATGTGACTGTGGGAATGTGTGTGTGTTTGTGGGCAATGTTTCGAAATTTGAAAGTGTTCAGAAAAGATTTACAAGGATGTAACCAGAGTTGGAGGATTAAGCTATACAGAAAAGATATAAAAGAGACCTAAGGGGCAACTTTTTCACACAGAGGGTGGTACGTGTATGGAATGAGCTGCCAGAGGAAGTGGAGGAGGCTGGGACAATTGCAACATTTAAGAGGCATTTGGATGGGTGTATGAATAGGAAGGGGTTAGAGGGCTATGGGTTGGTGGGCGTGTGTGTGGGGGGGTGTGGGGGTATGTGGGTATGGGTGGGTGTGTGGGTGTGTGGGTGTGTGGGTGTGTGGGTGTGGGGGTGAGTGGGTGTGTGGGTGAGTGGGTGAGTGGGTGAGTGGGTGTGTGGGTGTGTGGGTGTGTGGGTGTGTGGGTGTGTGGGTGTGTGGGTATGAGTGTGTGTGGGTGGGTGAGTGTGTGGGTGAGTTACTGTGAGTGAGTGTGTATGTGGGTGAGTGTGTGACTGTGGGTCTGTGTGACTGTCGGTGTGTGTGGGTGTGTGTGGGTCTATGTGTGGGGGTGTCTGTGTGTGGGTGTGTGGGTGTGGATGTGTGTGGGGGTGGGTGACTGTGTGTGGGTGTGGGTCTGGGTTTGGGAGAGTGTGTGGGAGAGTATGTGGGTGTGTGGGAGTGTGTGTGGGTGGGTGAGTGTGGGTCAAGTTACTGTGGGTGTGTGTATGTGTGTGTGTGAGACTGTGGGTCTGTGTGACTATCGGTGTGAGTGAGTCTATGTGTGGGGGTGTCTGTGTGTGGGTGTGGATGTGTGTGGGGGTGGGTGTAAGTGGGTGGGTATGGGTGGGTGTGGGTGTGGGTGTGGGTGTGGGTGTGGGTGTGGGTGTGGGTGTGGGTGTGGGTGTGGGGGAGTGTGGGAGTGTGTGTGGGTGGGTGAGTGTGTGGGCAAGTTACTGTGGGTGTGTGTATGTGTGTGGGTGTGAGACTGTGAGTCTGTGTGACTGTCGGTGCGTGTATGTGTGGGTGTGTGCGTGTGGTTGTGGGTGTGTGTGTGGGGAGGGTCTGTGTGTGTGTGTGGGTGTGTGGATGTGTGTGTGGGTGGGTGAGTGTGAGTGTGGGTGAGTGTGAGTGTGGGTGAGTGTGAGTGTGGGTGTGTGTGGGTGTGTTATGGGTGTGTGGGTGTGTGGGTGTGTGGGTGAGTGAGTGTGAGAGTGTGGGTGGGGGTTTGGGTGGGGGTGTGGGTGGGGGTGTGGGTGAGTGTGTGTGTATGAGTGGGTGTGTGAGTGAGTTACTGTGGGTGTGCGAGTGTGTGACTGTGGGTCAGTGTGACTGTTGGTGTGTGTGTGTGCGTGTGGTTGTGGGGGTGTGTGTGTCTGTGTGTGGGTGTGTGTGTTGTGTGTGGGGGGGTCTGTGTGTGTGTGTGCGCATGTGGGTGTGTCGATGTGGGGGTGTGTGTGGGTGAGTGGATGAGTGACTGTGTGTGTGGGGGTGAGTGACTGTGAGAGTGTGTGCGTGTGCGTGAGTGTGTGTGGGTGAGTTTTTGTGTGGGTGTGTGTGTGTGGGTGGGTGAGTGTGTGTGTGTATGTATGTGTTTGTGTGTGTGTGGGTGAGTGTGTAGGTGTGTGTGGGTGGAGGAGTGTGTGTGGGTGAGTTTTTGTATGTGTGGGTGAGTGTGTGTGTGGGGGGGTGAGTGTGTGTGTATGTGTGTGTGAGTGTGGGTGTGTGGTTGTGTGTGTGGGTGGGTGAGTGTGTGTTTGGGGTGTGTGGGTGAGTGCGTGTGTGGGTGAGTGCGTGTGAGTGGGTGAGTGCGTGTGAGTGGGTGAGTGCGTGTGAGTGGGTGAGTGCGTGTGAGTGGGTGAGTGTGTGTGTATTTGTCTGTGAGTGTGGGTGTGTGGTTGTGTGTGTGAGGGGTTGTGGCTGTGAAGGTGAGTGTGTGTGTGGGTGAGTGTGTGTATGTGGGTGAGTGTGTGAGGGTGTGTGTGTGAGGGGGTGTGTGAATGTGTGGGTGAGTGTGTGAGGGTCTGTGTGTGAGGGGGTGTGTGTGTGAGGGGGTGTGGG